>NC_051213.1:22787447-22912447 GCF_015220715.1 Pygocentrus nattereri
CTGAATTGTATCATGGGTTTTAATTTAGTATGTCAGAAACATGGAAAAACACTTGAAATGATCATTTATTATATAAATGAATAATTTGTATTATTTCCTTTTCCATTGCCTATTCTTCACTAATTAGGCTTCATTTGCTTATTAAATAATGTTCATAACCTTTAGTTCAGAAAGTTCATACTGTTTTCTCTACCAGTGTATATTACACTATTCAGACCATGCTGCAATGATTTCCATGTATATTCGTTTCCATGTTTGTTTAAACAGTATAGAGGCTTACCTCTGCCATGCAATTAGCTCTTTCAAAATATTTAATGATATATTCTCTAACAACCATTACAATATAATGTTCTCTTAATAAGAGTTGCTGTTGGATGCTGAATTTTGTACACTGTACTTTTATTGACATATCATTTTAATTAGAAATTGCAATTAGTGTATTCAACATTGCAAAGTGTAGTGTAAGTATAAAGCATAATTCACCTTAATGGTTTCGTGTTCTATGTTAAGATGGTTTTGGTCTTGATTTAAGTGGCACATATTACACAAAGTTGAGGTAATTGTTGCAGTATCATGCGCATGGCTAATAGGTAAGCAAGCAACATTTAAGCAAGTATTATTTCCAAAAGCAATTTTGAATATCATTTTTTTTTTGTATGTGAGTGTGTGTGTGTGTGTGTGTGTGTGTGTGTGTGTGTGTGTGTAGATGTTTCATTAGTGCTTGTTTAGATGTGTTGCAGCAGAGCTGAATTCAGACCTTAGAGCTTCCTCCATCAACATAGTTAGGAGGCAGGGAGCAGTTAAGTGCATCAGCGGTCACCATGTATAAAATGCCAAGGAAAAAGAGGCAGACATTATTTATAATAACTGTTATCTCAGGGTTCAATGGGATCTACAGTGCCTGGCAAATCATACTCTGGGATTGAGCCTGTGTGCAAGACTTTCAGCCTTTGGTTAAATTGATGCCTGTAAACATTTCTGACTCCAAACATCACCCCAATATCCCGATGTCTGTGATGAACATCACTCTCTACCAGTATGAACCAAAAGAAGGCTTACTCTTTCTTTTCTTCTGTATTTCTGAAGGAAGCATTAACTTGGCACGGGGCTTAGTCTATAATATGGGTGAATGACTGTGGCACATATTAATGCACTTGGCCAGGTTTCAAATGAATTTTTCATTGTGAAATATTGATGGCCCTGAGACGCCTAGTTATTGACCTCTTTCATGCCCTCTCTCAGGATTTACACTAGACTTTGCTCAGATTCAAAGTAAACTACATTCAACATGGCCATCCTGACTAACAGTGTGTAGACTACCAGTTTATGTTTCTTATTTATGTACAAAGCAGAGAAAAAAAGTAATGTTGGCAAGGTTTAGCCAATTAGAGTAAAAATTGACCTAACTGTATCTCTTAAATCAAACAGTTGCTATGAGGTACACACCCACAGGCTTGGTTCTTATACTATACTACATGTTCTCTGGTTAGAGTGCTCTGTGAGACAAAGGGAAAAAAAACTTTAAGACTGTACAGCAAAAGAATGGAAGGGGATAAATGCTTGAAGAGGTTTTTATTTGTAAAATGATGTGTTTCAGTAGGAATTAAAGTCTGTTAATTTATTGAAGTGTGCATATAGACACTGCTGGAACAAAACTATAAGCTTAAGCTGCATGTAGTAGTACTAATTAGTCCTCCATAGTCATCTTCCATTCAAATATTGCAAAATCAGTACTGTTGACTATGTGAATAATATTAATAGTCTTGGAATTTGAACAACATATTAATCAAGCAAATAAATGTGATTATTAACAGCCAAATAGATATGTCTTACAGCAATTGTATTTAAATCAGTATGATTACTCTAGGCAGTTTTTCTGCAGTTGGTCTTCTGAGCTGAGTACAGTATGCAATACACCCTCTTTTGTATTTTTAAGAGACTCTGTGGAAGGCACTGTATGCACCATTATCTGGCCAGCAAATGTGTGGGTGATTTTTATTCACAAGCGTCCTTTTTAGATTCAATATCAGCTCTCTCTCTGAGGCTTAACTGTAATGAACAGTGAGCATTGATTTTTCCCCCCTTCTTTGCTTGTACCGGAGCTAAATTGTAAAACCTATTACCTCTGTTTTTTTGTGCTAAATATGTATTTATATTTTTGTAAAGATATACATTGATGTTAAATAGCTAAGATTTGATTACTTGAAATAAACTCAAAGGTTTAAAGAGGTTAGTCTCAAACAAGGGCAAACTGAAATATGCAACAGATTACATTTTAGAGTGCAGACCTCATGGAGACCTCATAGCTCCAGGACTTTATGACATGACCTGGTGTGAATTTGGTGGTGCACAGTGACAGCAAGCACAGGCTAATATTCCCCTCTTTTCATGTAAACCTCCATTTCCATCTCAAGACATCCTTTTTCCTTCTTTTATGTCTCAGTTCCATGTTCTTTTTGTAATATCCCCATCTCATCTAACCTTGTAATGATATTCCTCTGCCCTGCTTGAACACTGTCTAGCTTCCCTCCTGCCATGTAGCCATTTTTAGCCCCATAATTTCCTTGGCAGTAAGATCCTGATGAGGTTGGTCAGGGATGAAGACTTCTATTAAGCTGGTTGTTGTACATGAGGAAAATTACGGCTCCATAAAGCAGCGCTCCTGCCAGTCCCCAAGGTGAGCTGTAGCATGAAGAGCAAACTCACCCTCCACCACCGTACATGTTTGCCTTAAAAGTTTCACTTCTCTCTGTCTCCCTCTATATATAGGGTCATTTCCATTTGGAGTTTACATGTTTACATGAGAGACGGTGAGAGAGATATTTCATGTGTCCCTTAGAGCAGTGAAAACCTATATACAGTGGGGGAAAAAGTATTTAGTCAGTCACCAATTGTGCAAGTTCTCCTACTTAAAAAGATGAGAGAGGCCTGTAATTGACATCAAAAGTAGACCTCAACTATGAGAGACAAAATGAGGAAAAAAAATAAAGAATTTATTTGCAAATAATGGTGGAAAATAAATATTTGGTCAATAACAAAAGTTCATCTCAATACTTTGTTATATATCCTTTGTTGGCAATGACAGAGGTCAAACGTTTTCTGTAAGTCTTTACAAGGTTGGCACACACTGTTGCTGGTATGTTGGCCCATTCCTCCATGCATATCTCTAGAGCAGAGATGTTTTGGGGCTGTCGGCAGGCAACACGGTCTTTCAACTCCCTCCAAAGGTTTTCTATGGGGTTGAGATCTGGAGACTGGCTAGGCCACTCCAGGACCTTCAGATGCTTCTTATGAAGCCACTCCTTTGTTGCCCTGGCAGTGTGCTTGGGATGATTGTCATGCTGAAAGACCCAGCCACGTTTCATCTTCAATGCCCTTGCTGATGGACGGAGGTTTGCACTCAAAATCTCACAATACATGGCCCCATTCATTCTTTCATGTACGCGGACCAGTCGTCCTGGTCCCTTCGCAGAGAGACAGCCACAAAGCATGATGTTGCCACCTCCATACTTCACAGTTGGTATGGTGTTCTTTGGATGCAACTTTGGATGCATTCACTCTCCTCCAAACACGCCGAGTTGTGTTTCTACCAAACAGTTCTACTTTGGTTTCATCTGACCATGTGACATTCTCCCAATACTCTTCCGGAACATCCAAATGCTCTCTAGCAAACTTCAGACGTGCCCGGATATGTACTGGCTTAAGCAGGGGGACACGTCTGGCACTGCAAGATCTGAGTCCCTGGCGGCGTAGTGTGTTACTGACAGTAGCCTTTGTAACGTTGGTCCCAGCTTTCTGCAGGTCATTCACTAGGTCCCCCCGTGTGGTTCTGGGATACCTGCTCACCGTTCTTGTGGTCATTTTGACCCCACGGGCTGAGATCTTGCGTGGAGCCCCTGATCGAGGGAGATTAGCAGTGGTCTTGTAGGTCTTCCATTTTCTGATTATTGCTCCCACAGTAGATTTCTTCACACCAAGCTGCTTGCCTATTGCAGATTCAGTCTTCCCAGCCTGGTGCAGGGCTACAATCTTGTTTCTGGTGTCCTTCGACAGCTCTTTGGTCTTCACCCTAGTGGAGTTTGGAGTGTGACTGTTTGAGGTTGTGGGCAGGTGTCTTTTATACAGATAACGAGGTCAAACAGGTGCCATTAATACAGGTAATGAGTGGAGGACAGAGGAGCCTCTTAAAGATGAAGTTACAGGTCTGTGACAGCCAGAAATCTTGTTTGTTTGCAGGTGACCAAATACTTATTTTCCACCATTATTTGCAAATAAATTCTTTAAAAATCAGACAATGTGATTTTCTGAATTATTTTTCCTCATTTTGTATCTCATAGTTGAGGTCTACCTATGATATCAATTACAGGCCTCTCTCATCTTCTTAAGTGGGAGAACTTGCACAATTGGTGACTGACTAAATACTTTTTTCCCCCACTGTGTTTGAAAAAAAAAATGTATTATGATATAATTGCCATATGTGCAATATTTGAAGCCATGACAGGTATCATATATTCAACCTATCCAAAACAGTAATCTGGTCTTAAAAGACATTCTGAATCCTCCAGAGAGTCTGGTGGGTTTTATTGCTCAACAAGCACCAAGAAGCACCTAATTTGACAGGAAAATGCTATTTTACTAAACTACAAAATAACCATCTATGAGTCATTGTTGTTGTCAGGACAGGCTATTGCAAGCATTACACCTTCTTGAGAAAAAGAGGTTTATGCAGTCAAGCACTTGAGGATCTCATTCACTAGTCCCTGTTATTTTTTTCCAAGAAACTGGTTAAATATTTTTTAAAGATGTGCTGTCATGATTTCACAAACCTTTTTTCAATCTAGTGTCTATAACTTGCTCTGAATGGTTCATTGTTACTACAGTGCACAGAACGGCGTCTGCTAGAGAACGTGTATTTCCCTGCTGACTGATAAAAACTGGTCAACAGGTACGCAAAAGTGCGTACATATACAATGGCGGATGTCCAATCAGAGTGCAACTGACAAGATCCTTTTAGCTGTGGCCACCTTGGCACACAATAAATATCAGGTGGCCTTTGTATTTCTGTGAGCGAAGTCTCTGAAGTTGCGATTTGTTCAGTAGAAATGAGACCCATACTGATCCTGCATCAGATGTGCAATGCATATTTGAAACGTTTTGTTAATTAGTTAAAGACTGTAATGCAGAACTAAGGCAGTAAGAAAAATAATGTGTCACATACAATTAAACATCACATAAAATGAGGATCTAATTAACGGGCACTTGGTCAACATTTAATGGCATTGGCTTTACGAGTTTATTTTCTCCTTCTCTATGGTTTTGAAGACTTTTCAGGCAATATTGCTTTTGCTTATTGGCCATGCTCTGCACAGGCCAGTGTTGTACTCTATTTTGACAGACAGATCCCAAAATGGGTTTTGGTAAGTCCTTATATCCTGCAGTCCTTCACTCACATGTCAGCTGTTTGTCAGAAATTTCTCCAATTCTCAACACCTGCAAAGAAAAATAAGGTCTTGCAGTGAAAACGACAAATTGAATTTATTGTTTTCAACAACTTTGTTTATTTAGAACTCTTCCAGGACAAAGACGATGATGTTATTTTTCTTCACAGAGGGAATAGCATGTTAATGTCTCCACGAAACACAGACATAGGGAAAAAAAAACATGAATTTATGAATCACACAGTCAGTCCAAAAGGCTAACAATCACATGTACTGTTGTTTCCACACAGTAAAAAACATTGTAGTTGTGTTAGTTATGTTAGCTGTTATTTACTGCCAATAATCTGTCACCACAATCCAGAATATCTCTCTATTTGAATTGATTTATTTTCTTTATGCTTTATACCAAGTTATTAAACATTGCTTTGACTAATTATATAAAACACCTTTAAAATGAAAAGAGATGTAGCCTATATAATTATTAAGTGGTACAAAACATATTCATGTGACAGATCATGTTTACCCTGCTGGATGTTGCATAGAATTCAGTCCTGAGTCATAGCGCTCATCCAAATGGTGCTGAGGTAGTAATGTGTTTCGAGTGACTAACCAAATCACTAATATTTCCTATTTAAGAACCCGAGAGGAAGCACAATGGCCTGAAATGCATTTATAATGGCACAGCACTGCATGGGCACATTGTTTCTGCAGAGAAAGAACAAAAATGTGGTGTCATTTAAATTATATATTTTTATCTTTAACATGTGAGATTAATATATGAGAGCATTTCTTTTACTTGGTTTGGCCTGTTCTTTCTTCTGTTATATGAAGGAACAAACTAAGGTGGCATTTTGTGCAAAATGTCTGATGAGTAAATGTAGATGGGAATACAGCAGGATTTATTATATTTATGTTTAATTGTATTCATTCCAAGCCTTTTACTGACAAAAATACACTTAAGGCTGAGATGTAGTTTTTAACTATTTTTGCCAAAGACTTTACACAGAACTATCTTCCTAATGCACAAAGATAATCCGTTTCCATATATTTTATACTTTATTTTATTTTATATTTTATTTATAAAATATTAACACATGACCATGTATAATTATAATAATAATTATGTATAATGATATTGCACCTACCAAATGAATTAAATGGAAATAATCACTAATGACAATCCATATATGGCAATAATATAAACTGTTAACCCAAATAACCTACATAAATACATAGGCAATAATGGGCTTTGTGTTGTTATACCACACATATGCTATTATGAATCCACCTCCAAACTCCCAACATGTATTTAGTTATTCACGATGTGTGTGCAGTTAATATAGACCATAATCTATAAGACACTGCACCCACATTGTGAAGCACCACAGTAAGTCTCTTCTTGCTGCATAATAAGCACTGGAATTATTTCATAAAAGGCAAAGCTGTCCAATTAATCTCAGTAATGGCTCTAATTAAGTTAGCAGAGTGCCTGGATGCTGCACTGACACTCATGGAGCTGAAGGTCATTGTTGAATGCATGTTTAAATGGAAGGTTTTCAAATTAAACCTCACTTTCCGTTCTGGTTAGTTACTTTAACATGTGAGTAAAATTTTATATGAATGATAGTGTCTTTAGATACTTGATATTATCGCAGATTTACATAAATGTTTTGCAAAACAAACAAAATTTATTTTAATTTATTGCGCTTAATATGAGGTAAGTGTGCAACTACAGTTTCCTAATTGGCAGATTCCCCTCAGGTCTAAATTAATGTCATTTGTAATGCCAGACATAAATCATATGCCATTTTAAAGAATGATGACGTCAAACTCCAATTGCTTCATTTTGCTCAGTCACTCCATGTCCTGTGCCTTTCTCTTACATTTTAGAACATTAAATTGGTGATTAGTCCATACAAATTTGAAAAAGCAGCAAATATGCCTGTAACAAATTGTATTTTACTACTGGTGATATATGAAGATTAATGGCTTGGCAGCTTGTTTGTTGGAATATTTTTAATGTACAGAATTTGTCTTCCACCAATAAAAGGTTATTAGACGGAGCCACAGCCAAAGCAAGTGCTGAGCCCTCATACACCAGTGCAGACCAACTAGCCAGCTAAACCAGGGAACATGAACTGGTGGCGACACGCCTACTTCAGCACCATTGTCACTGAGCACATGGCTGGAAGGAGGAGTTTTGGATTGATGCCTAATTGCCTCCAGCTGCAGCCACTTCGGCCTCTCTCAAGGCAGATTAAAAACTGCCTTTTCCAGAGAAACAGGAGGGAAGCTACTAGAGACATTCTACAACTCATGAACCTCCTTAATGTGTGTCGCTTTACCACAAAGATTCCTGAGACAAATCTGCACATCCTTGACCACAGACCTGCTTATCCTATCTGACTCACCAGGGTGCAGCCAGGAAGAAATCACCCTTTAATGGCCTTGCAACACCAAGTTTGCTTTACTGAGATATAACACTTAATCATATCACACTACTGGAGAAAGCAGCCTTAGAGAAGTGAACTAAACAGGACATACTCTAACACTAACTACTCTTTTGTATTGTGCTCTGAAGACAATGGATGGAACAGCATCTGCTGGAAACAATGTAACCTAGAAGCTATTCCTTAGCCTGAAGAGATGACTTGTCGATAATAAGGAAGGAGGAACCATGAGACCTGGTACAAAGCACACATTCTCTTAATAAAACTGGCAGATGACAAGGAAGCTTACTCTGCAGTTAATGAGGAACCCCACAGATTCACATGAGAGAGGGGAGGCTGTGGATAAAGGCATGTGAGCCCTGGAATTTTTTGACAGAAGAGGCACAACATGCATGCTACTCGAAGTCAAAGTGAAAAGTGAAAAGGGAGAGGTTGTCCCCAGCCCTTGCCGCACAGCAGTTCCATCAGTGGAGTCATGCATACAGGCGACAACCTAGCCAACATATGGTGCACCTCAACTGACTTTCTGTCACTAAAATAGCAGGCACAGTAGCTATGGATCTTTTCCTGGCAACGAAGCCAAGCAAAGAGAAGAAAACTGTAGTAGCACATGACAGAAGTGTAACAAATTATATTTTACTACTGGTGATATATGAAGATTAATGGCTTGGCAGCTTGTTTGTTGGAATATTTTTAATGTACAGAATTTGTCTTCCACCAATAAAAGGTTATTAGATGGAGCCACAGTCAAAGCAATTGCTGAGCCCTCATACACCAGTGCAGACCAACTAGCCAGCTAAACCAGGGAACATGAACTGGTGACTGGTGAAGTTTCAACACCACACAGAAAAGATTCAGCCCAATAGCACAGAAGCATATCAAGGAGGGACCGGAATATACTTGAGACCTCCATCAACATTTACTGTTACTCTAATTGAATAATTTTATTTTATACATTTTATAATTATATAATTTTTGTAAAATTACTGCCCGTTGTCTAACACCAGCAAAAGGGGTTGAGGCAGTATTTCAGAAAGTTAATGATGCCAATATCTGCACCATTAGGGGGCCTGTGTACAGTTCCTTAAAATATTAATTGAACATACCTATCGCTCTATGCTCAGCTTGCCATCTTTGTGCCCAAGTTCAGCCAACAGACACAGAAGCTGCTAGGACACATCTCCAAGTCTTCTCTACAGTCACTGGCTGAACTCATGTGATAGATGCACAATTCAAGAAATAATCTAGTGTGGCAAGAAAGCATTGGCCCTTCTGAGTCTCTGAGATGTGGCAGCAAATCATAAAAGAAGAGGTTAAAAGGAATGACATGACCCATTGTCCAGTCCGGTCATCATGGTGCCAAAAAAGGAACATTGTGTTAAACCCTCAGGAAAGGACTGTAGAAGTGGTCTGGGCCTTTCTACAATCCACAAGGAAGAAATGATTATGTGGTTGATGGGATGTGAACCAGTCAAATGCATGGGACCCATCACAGTCCATCGAAGTCTTCCATTCCGTGTTTGTACACAAAAGCAGGATGAACAACTAAGAATGTGAAAAGTAAGGAAGAAGCGAGCAGCTTATTTTTCAGGAATCATGGTACAGAAACATGTAGAAAGTAAAGCAACCATAACAGGAAACATCAGCATTGTTGACACTATGTAAACAGTGGTGCTTTTGGCATTACAAAAATTCCTGCCTTTATATAAGTATGTATGTAGGTGTGCATGTATTTGTTATGTTTATACACTGCAAATTATTCTTGCTCCTCTGCCGAAAGGTAACATTTTGAAAGTTATTGGTTATTCGGCCCAAACGTCCTCACAGGGTTGCCAAGTGGTTGCTACGGCATTCTTGTTTTAATGTCTTAACTTCATGTGTACTGTTAAATGAACAGCTGATGACTTGAGGGTCCACCTTTGCCAGAATCAGCCCTGATTGGTCAGAAACTTGCTTTGAATGGTCCAAGATCTGTTTGCAGTCCTAAACTTGACCTGGTCTGGTGTGTGTTAGCTGTGTAGCATTAGTTGCCAAGGCGATGTATCTTGATAAAGTGTTGCACTGTCATAACATGGTTAAATTGAACTAAGCTTAACGTTAACTGAGATCCTGCTTTCTATGACTGGCCCTAGGTCTCTCTGCTCTTGCAGAACTGATGGTAACAGTACGATCACTCATTCCTCACATGCCTTCTCAGACCAGCTAGTCTCCACTAGCCAGGTCCATGAACACAACCCCTTCAGCACCATTGTTGTGGACCATCACAGAGCACATTGCCGGAGGGCAGAGCTCTAGAATGATGCTAGGCTGTTTGCCACTAATTACCTCCAGCTGCAGTCATTTCTGGCTGACTTAAGGGGGCTTAAAAGCGTCCCTTCCAAGAGCAACAGGAGTCAAGCTACTACAGACACTATAACAAATGAACTTCTCTAACCCCAATTTCTCTTCATTGCTGATTAACCAGACAAAACTCACACATCCATGGGCCTGCTATGTCTATTTCACTCACCAGAGGGCCACCACAACAGATTCACCTACTTACATACAAATAAGCCCCTACACTGTCTTTTCTGTGCACCACTGCCACTATGTGAATAAGTCACCCCTCCAGGGCCTTGTCACACCATTTCGGTTGAGTGTGCATGTGTTCATGCCATGCTACAGTGCTTGATCCCATCACAGCCTGTAAATCTGACTGAGTGCTGACAAGCATATTTTGCTGTAATTTCATTGTTGCATAACATTATGTGGTTTCATAGATTTTAATGGTTGGTAAATACAAAGTAGGATCTCAACTTTGGGATGAGGCTTGACAGCAGCATCTGACAAAGGCTTGTGTAAATATACATCAGCCATCAGCCTTAACAATGTTGATTTGCTGTGAGCCAATAGAAATGCACAGTACACCAACTACAGCAGCTTTGGTCATGACCTGGCTTCAACAGGGATTACAATTTACAGATATTTAAGTATTTCTTTTGTTCTGAACAAAGGCCAGGTAATTTACCTCACCCTCTACTTATTTTAAACAAACATATTTCATATCGATTGGACAAAGTGTCTAGAATAACATGAAAGGTCACTCTCCCAGAGGTAAAACAAATGTGTTTGTACTGAGCTCCCAATTAAAATCCTGATAGCTCTTTGTTTTCTTTGTGGGTGAAGTTAAATGAAATAGGCAAACAACCCCAACTATTTCTGAACTACTGTATTTCTGTACATTCAACCAAAGCAAAGGGAATTCTACACACTTCATGCTATTAGCGGTGAAGTATAATGATATTTCTCCTTCTACCATTAACACTCAAAATTACTATGATTAGAAACATAACTGTGTCAGTTTTACACCTTCACATTATCATGATTGTACATGCGGTACTTGTCAGCTCCCATTAAGTACATGTTTTATCACTGTCAGCAACAGATGTTCGGATCTTACATTCTCCTCCCACACGGAGTTCTAACAAAGTCTCTCTGATGTTGAAATACTCAGCACAGAAAGACCTTAGAGCCAGACTGTTGCAGCACACCTGACCTCATAGAAAACCTTATTCTTTTGGTTATATCATGCTAGATATAATGTTTAGGAAGATGTGTTGAATAGATCATAGTAGCTATTCTGTCATCCATGCTACAGCTCTCCTGCTAGGATGGCTTTTAAGGAGTTTAACTTAAAAAAACTATGGGTTCTTGAAAAGGTACTTGAAATGTTGCCTGATGGCAGACAAAACCCAAAGCACACATGCTGCAAATTCACAAAGCATAAATGACAACATATGCTGCAGTTTAGGAATGTGCAACAAATTGATACATGTGATGCAATTTCAGATTAATATGTAATCTCACAAGGGCTGCAAATCCAGTCAAATCACAAGACACATGTTCATATCAGAGAACACTTAATAAAAATTAGGTTCTCTTTTGTTTAAAAGGGAATTCTATCTTTTTTCCAACAAAGCTCTGCAGCAGTCATCACCAATCCTGCTGCTAGAGATCTACCTTCTTGCAGATTTTAGCTACAACCCTATTTGACCTCACATCTAAATCACTGCCTTCAAGGTTCTTGATCAGCTGAATGGAGCATATTAGATTTGGGTTGTGGGTGAAACCTGCCAGAAGGTAGATCTCCAGGACAAAGGTTAGTGACCACTACTCTAGGATGTACAAATGTTCACAGTGGTGGTGATGGGAGTCAGATATCTGAAGAGTTTACTGCTTTTGAAAGTTTACAGAGTTATTACATGCAATGGTTATGAATAAACTGCCTAAAGCCTGAGACATTATTTTATGATAGTTTTGAGAAGGATTTGACCTGAAACATTTTTTATAGTATATTCATGACAGAAAGGTACATGCAAAAAAGGGGAGGGGAAAAAAACTACCCATGGAAGCTTATTAGTTGATTTATACAGTACATCAAAAGTCTACATTTGCTTTGTAGATTTCACCACATTGTGTTTTCTCAGAAGGTCTAATGGTTTCTGTGAAATCAGTCAGTAATATTTTACTTCATTTATATTTAATAGAATAATCATGATTGTATTTGAACTGTATTTGAACAAGTATTGTTGTAATACTCTTATTCTACTGTTAAGTTTTGAGTTATTGCAACAGGGTTAAATTACCCAATCAAAATTGTTTTTTTTCTCTGCGGTATCTAAGGTAGATCCAGCCAAGCGAGCTCTCCCATTGGACCAATCATGTATTGATCCACAACCAATGGGACCAGTTTTGTGAGAACAAAGAATGCCACTGACCTTGAATACAAGTGCAGCCTGATCAATGTATTTCAATAAGATATTATGAATGGAAAACACTGACAATTCTTTGCCGAATGAACAACACAAAACGAAAAAGAAAAGTTTTAAATAGTTAATAGAATGCTACTAGAATCCTATATGGGTGCTAGAAGAAATCATGTGTTTTTTTTCTTTCCCCTCCTGTTTTTGACTGATTTTTGACATTTATGGCCTTAACTGAAGTCTTAGTTTTAATAGTCTCAGTTCTGCACTGGAATATAAGGGCACTTATTCCTTGCATTCACTGCCAGTGTGTAAATAAGTCATCCCCCCAGGGCTTTGCGACACCATTTTGTCTCTGAGTGTGCGAGTTCATGTGATGCATCGCTTGATCTTGTCACAGCCTGTAAATATACAGAACATAAGTGCACTGCTCAGGGACTCTGTGGAATGGAATGCCCACCAGGTTTGCAGAATTCTTAAAATTACATGTGTTTTCTGAATTTGCACCACATCTGTGAACTGGCAGTGCATGTGTAAAGTGTAGTGCATGGGTTCTCATGTTGATGAAAGCATTTTCTAGTTTCTACACCATTCATGGTTTTGCATGGTTTGGCATTTACAAACGGAAAGCATTGTTACTTTGATTAAAATGTTCTCTGAATGCGTGCAGCTGCTAATTTGCAGCATGTGATGTCATTTTAGTGGATGTTTTGGAATGTTTGCAGCACATCCCTCAATTTGCAGTACATTGGGTTTTGCAGATATTGACTGGTTCAACTGATTAACATCATGTTGAACCTAGAAATGTTCTTTCACATAAAGAAGATGGCTTCACTACAGCATGTTTACCTTTTAAGATGTGCTCGCAGGTAATGTTTCCTGATCCTTTTTAAACTTATGCTTGCACTTTGCTCACTTGCTACCCAGAGCTGTATTGAAAGGAGCAGCTGGAAATGTCTTGGTTACTGCAATTCATCAGCCATCACAGAAGAGGTTGGCCGCCTCTAGTCATTAGAATCACTAAGGGTTTTACTGCTGTGACTGGGTGCTGCTAGTACTGCTATAATCCTGAGGATTTGTATGAGGTTGTTGTGTGTAAACTGATGGAGTACCTTGACTTCAGTGAACCGTAAGGTGGCCACTATTGAATCAGTCGGACCTCCAGCAGATAAAGTGCTATATAAATATAGATTGCTTCGTCGTTCAATAGGGACTTAATCCACAGCCATGACCTGGAAAGCAGCTATTGTCCACAAACAAGACCAGCTAAGACCAGCTTTATTTGTCTGAGGGAAACAGAAAGTGTTGATCTGGAGAAATGTGTTATCTTTCCTCTTTATCTGCCTTCTCAACTAAAATCTGCCACTCAAAAAGTGGTCACAGGCCTGAAAATTGCCTGTGCTACTAAAGAACCAGTGATGAATGAACATGTCAAAATAATTCCAGTCTCGTAAGTAACATTAAATCATGGAGAAAGAATAAAAATGAACTGTAAACAGGTTTGTTCATTATAGAAATACTTGTTGGTAGTGTAAAATGTACAGGATCAAGATAACCCACTGAGTGATACCACTCATTTTCTAATTTCTACCACTATTGTTGCTAATACTGCTGCTAATGCTGTTACTGAACACTTGTTAGGCATATCATAACAAAAGCCCAGAATGAAACGCCTCCGAGATAGATAGCTTATTAAATAAAACTAAAATTAAATTGAACTTCCCATTGAATCAGGGTTGGCTGAACCAAGCTACTGAGAATGAGAAGAGAGCGAAATAAATCCAATGTCTTTCTGTTTAGCTGGCTGAGCCCACAGCGAAGTTGACACAATGATGAAGATAGTGGGAATGGGGCCGTCTCTCCAGATCAGCACCACTCCCTGCAGCGAAACAACAGTGGACAACACTGGTTAGTTCTCTTTGTTTGGCCCACCCAAGTTGTCCACAATGTGAAGCTTATGTGTAAATTGCTATCTCTGCATATCCATGGAGACAGAAGAAACAAGCAGACATGGATGCTTGTGTAACAGTGTCAAAATCTCTAAGAGCTTTACAGTGTGGACTTTCCACATCAAAATAAACCAACACGATAATTACAATCCAGTTCAATTCTCATTCTATTAAAACTACCCACCAATCAAAGATCCACTGTAACCACAGAAAACTGAAGACAAAACAATAAACTCAAAAACTCAATAAAGTCAACAGACACTACAAATATACAAATGTCAGATAATAACAATAACAGTAATAACAAAAAGAACAAGATTGAGAAACACTTACATGAACATGTTTGTATTAGGATGAGCAGAATGGGAAGCACAATCACAATTGAAAGCCAAGATCATGGGCTTCTCACTCAACTTATGTTTGACCCAGTACTAGGTCACTATAGCTTCCCACATCCCTCCATCATCTTCCAAAACTCTTTCTCTGCAACAATTTTCCTGTGTTATTTAAAACAATGCAGAGTTCATCAATTGACGTAAGAACAAATCACTGCACCAGTGAGATCCCCCCACACATCTACCATCTCACAATCTGCGATGACACCATCAGTCATATGATAATCAGGTATTGCTGTCAAAAATATAGTTGGCATTTACATATTTGCATATAAGCTTTTAAAACGCACCAGACTGTAAGACACAGTAACAAAAAAGCCTATTTAATTCTAAATGGATAAAAAGAGGTGTGAAAATGGTCATGCAAATACATAAAGCCACACAAATGTTAAGCCGAGGGGTGGGGTGGGATAATGTAGTATACGGGTCCTTTCAAACTTCACATGCAAAACATCATCTCGTCAGAAACAAGTAACTGTGAAAGCATTCTTACAAGGTGCTCAGCACAGAAAGGCAACAGCTCATTCCAAAAAGATATTTATTTCCTTCTGACGGATATAACCGCCCAAGTGTGACACCGAAAGCAACAAAGCAGATGAATATTTGAGTATAGCGCTGCCACTCAAGGGTTTATCCAGGACTTCTGCCCAGAACCATTCAATGCTGTTCCGTACTAAGGTGAAATTGCATTGGTCAGAGAGATTTTGCAGCGATACATTCCCAGGTTACCTTGTATGTATTACTGCAGCAGTATTGCTAAGAGAGGAGAGTAGTGTGAAGTGAGAGGATTATTAATGCCAAAGCCTGTTTAGAGGATTCAGCCCCCTCACTTGAGTGCAAAAAGCAAGGCTTGCTTATTATTCAAAACTGCCTAAGGTAACAAGTGTACCCTCTTTATTCCCCCTCCTCGATTCTGGTAATATATGTTGATTGTGTGAATCCGTCTACAGCACATTTGACTATTTCTTTTAAAAATCAACACTCAGAGCAGCAGATTGACAACATATAGAGAGGATTTAATTAAAAATGTGATCATTTTCTGTTACAATATTAGAGGATCCAGGAAAAAGATCGTTAACTAAAAATGGTCTACAGTGTCCCTACCTGTTTTAAATGGCTTCTACGTAATAGTGTGTTAATTCCATAATATGGCCTTCTTCTACACATTTTTATGCCATGCCTTTCTTTTTTTAGAATGTTTTCTGCTAACAAAAAATGAGATTTGTTTGTGATGTGGTATTAGTTTAAAACAATGTATTTTGCTAATACAAGAACAGTGATGCAATTCTTTCTGCCATTTAGAAATAAAAAAAATGCATGACTGAAAGCAATTAAAAGCTATTTCTGCACTATATGCAGCACTTAGCATATTGCTCAGAAAACATTCTTGTTTAATCTATAAACCAACCTACTAAATGTAATTGTACCATCTTTGTGGAATTCAATGAACACTGCATGAGCCAAATATGGGGTCATTTTTTGTTACTGTATGCAAATATAATTATAATATAATTTCTGCCAAAACCTAATGTGCAATAAAAAAGGGGGGGGGGGCGCAGTGGAGTAGGACGTGGCTCCTGCCTTACTTCACCTACTTCTTTATTTTCATAAGTACTGTATAAGCTGTATGTCGTTGCATGTAATAAGAACACCTCGGAGCTAGTCGAGGCTATAAATGTTACACCTATGGCCGCCAGTCTTCGTTAATACATGTATAACGGGACTGCAAGTAGCAGGCCTAAAACGCCAGGGTCGCAAAGTGCTGCGGACCACGGGGAAATGCCACCTAGCCCACAGCCAGAGTCAGCAACGGACACCGCGGACCTGCGAGCAGACGTCCTTGCCTCCCTGAAAACAGACATTTCTGCAATTATCAAGTCAGAGCTAAAGAGTGCCCTCACTGAAGAATTCAGCTCTCTGAAAAGTGAGCTGAAAGAAGTTAACCCTTGTATTATGTTGAGAAAAAAATACATATATTATGTTGTGGGTCATTTTGACCCGTATTATGTAAAACCACTCAAAACAGTCAAAAATGAAGTTAAACCAATAGGAACTTTATTTTAGATCATACAAACATTTAGAATAGATGAGAAGAAGAGATATACAATTCCATTTGTCGGAAAGGACAGCGTCCTCTGAATGGAACAAGGCGCTCATCGACAGTAACATGGGGGCCAGGATTATACAATAAAGGCAGGATTTTGACCCATTTATCCCAAACATCTCTGATCGCTGCAAGTTTGTCTCTCTCGCGTCGACCAGCTCTGGTGTCACGGTTGTCAAATCGGATCACACGAGAGATCATGTGAAATGTCTTCAAAGACATTGTTGCTCGGAAGATTGGCCTTCCATTCTCTTCATTCCATAGACTAGCAGTTGCTTCACCCTTTGACCTGTATACTCCAGCTAATACGAGAATTCCAATGTAAGCATGCAAGTCAGTTGGATCCAGTGACTTCCATTTTTCTTGAAAGACATGCCTCCCCTCCAAGTTGGTCATGTCAAGGATTATCTTCTCTATGGCTGGGGATATGAAGAGCTGAAATGCTGATTCAATATCATCAACTCTTGTGACAGCAAATCTTGTTGGACCAGGAGTCATTTTGATGACATTAGAAGATAACAATCTGCCTCGGCTTTGGTGTGGTGATGTTGACCATTTTATTTTACCATCTTTAGATGTCCATATCCCCTCTGTGGATGAAGATTGTGGCGTTTCTTGGTTTTCATCTGTTGAAGGGACACTAGTAGACTCGTCCTCTGAATCCTCATCATCATGGGAAAATTGACAATCTGGATCATCAATAGCATTGTCCTCTGGCTCTGAGGAATCCTCCATCTCTGAAATCTCTTCCTCTACATCAGCTGTAAATTCAGCTGTAAATCTTCTGGAGCTCATTTTTGGTGTATTTCTCAAAGAAAGGGCATGGAAAGAGTGACAAGGGCAGGGGAGAGAAAGTCCCTTTTCCATACACACCTGGTTCTGAATGGCTATTAAGAGGCAATCAAAATAAAGTACATAAAAAGACATGTACTTGTAAGATGTTTATTTTGGATTTGTACAGCTAATTTGTGTCTGGGTCAAAATGACCCGCAACATCATCTTTGTATACAAACTCTGTGCAGACACACCACGACACATCAAAGTGTCCAGATTTTACACAGTAGTTCATGACCCTAGATGAGGAAAAGTCATACAATTTCATGGACAAAAAGTAAGGATAACCTGCACTTTGGTCAACACAAAAATTGAAATGGGTCAAATTGACCCGAAACATAATACAAGGGTTAAGGACGAAATTGTAAACAACACAGCAGCTATTCGTACTGAAATGGACACCATGAAGTACACCATCAGCGACATGGAAGAGGGTCTGTCTTCATGGTCCAGTAAGGTAATTGAGTTGAGGACTATAGTGGCGGAACTCAGAACCGAGATGGCTGAACTGAAGGAGAAGTGCGAGGATTTGGAGGGGAGAATGTGGAGATGCAACATCCTTATCCTGGGGATCGCAGAAGAATCCAGCTCATGCTCAACTACGGCAGTCTCTAATCTTCTGAAAGAAGTGTTGCATCTGGAAAAAGACACTTGTCGACCGCTCGTACAGAGACCTAACTCCGAGAAAGCCGAATGGAAAACCACGGGTCGTTATCACCAAACTCCACTACTACCAGGACTGTGTTCATGTGCTGCGGCGCGTCCTGGAAAGCGGGCCGCTTCGCTACAAGGGAGAACTGATAGCCATCTTCCCAGACTACACCACAAAGGTGGCAAAGGCTCGCGTGGCGTTCAACGATGTTCGGAATCTCCTTCGAGGCCGGCGTGATGTTTGCTATGTCATAATATTCCCGGCTCTGCTCCGCATTTCATTCAACGGTGACGTGAAGGAATTTCTGGATCCTGAAAAGGCGATGACCTCCATGAGAGGCATCAGTGCAATGTGACTCATTTTGTTCTGAATGCCTCGGTTCATGCGTTTTCTATTTCAGTCAGCGATGATCGTACAGACTACATTCAGGTAGTACAAATCTCTATGCCTATGATGTAACATATTTCATTGACTCCAACAAACGCTAATATGCCAAGATGCGCCTTTCTACCTCCGGGCTGTTTTTGTTTCTTTGATTGTAGAGGGTTTAGCAGGAGCCAACAGGCTGGACACTGAGTCGTTCCCCATTGCTAACACATCAAGTGTGAACTTTATTGTGAGGGGTGTTACAGTCACCATGTTCTCTTGGGTGACCTATCAGACCTGTACTTACAACTGTATATTTTGCTATCTTATCTCTTTTTTCTTCATGTGCTTTCGATTCTATTATTTGGTTCAATGGGTCAGAACTGTGATGCTATTCTTTATTATGCCCAATGGGAGATACAATAAACTTAAGAAGACCTAAAGGCTGCTTGGTTAACTTTATAAGCTGAAATGTTAAATCTCTAAATTATCCAGTGAAGTGTAAGAAGGTGCTCAGACATCTTAAATATCTCAAAGCTGATATTGCTTTTCTCCAAGAGACTCATCTTCGTACTGTCAATCAGGTCAGGTTGGGGGCAAGCCTATCATTCTGATTTTGGTTCTAAGGTGAGAGGGGTGGCTATATTGATCAACAAGAATATACCATTTGTAGCACCAAGCATAGAACTGGACTCCGCAGGGCGTTACGTCATTTTAGTAGGTCAGTTGTATGGATTCCCAGTTATTTTAGCTAACATCTGTACCCCAAATTTTGATAATAATATGTTTTTTAGCCATTTTTCTTTCCAACTACCAAATATGGATACACATCATCTCATTTTAGGGGTGGGATTTAAATTGCGTACTCTCTCCAAATTTAGACCATAGTTCTTCTGTTGTAACATATAGGTCAAAATCAGCTCAATCGGTGAAACTCTTTCTTAATACATATGGTATAACAGATATATGGCATTTCCGCAATCCTAATTCTAGAGCCTACTATTTCTTTTCTCTGGTTCATAAGGTGTTTTCAGTAATAGATTATTTTCTTATTGAGATAAAGCTTCTCCGTGCAGTAAGAGACTGTGAATATCAGTCCATAGTCATTTCAGACCATAGCCCCCTTACAATGAGTATTCACATTCCGCATTCAGTACCCAGTTATCACCCATGGAGATTTAATCCTCTGTTACTCTCTGAGGAACATTTTGTAAACTTCAGTAAATCTGAAATAGCATTTTTCTTACCCACAATCAAACCCTGGGAATTTCATACTCCATAGTGTGGGAATCAGTAAAAGCATACCTAAGAGGCCAAATTATTTCATACTCTGCAATGCATAAGAAAATGGACACTGAGCGCATTAAACAACTGACAGATGATATTTTAAAACTGGATACAGAATATAGTCACTCGCCTTCAGACGATATACTTAAACAACGTTTGATTCTGAAAACAGAATTTGAAGTGGAAAATCTAATTTTAAAATCTAGGCACAGCTCATATGAGCATGGGGAGAAGGTGGGGAAAATTTTAGCACATCAATTATGACAGAGAACAGTGAGTCAGTATATACCTGAAATATATGATGAACAAGGGTCAAAACACAGCGATCATTTAGAAATAAACTCATGTATTTATCATTATTATTCCTTCCTTTATAAATCGGAACCACATGAGGATACTGAATTAGATAATTTCTTTCAGAACCTAGAAATCCCCAAAATAGATGCAGAATTAGTTGAAATTTTAGAGGAAGACATTTTGGTTGAAGAAATTATACAATCAATTAGGAGTATGCAAAGCGGTAGATCTCCGGGGCCAGATGGCTATCCCTCCGAATTCTTTAAAGCCTTTTCAGAACAACTTCCTCCACTGCTTTTATCTTTATTTCAGGAATCACTTGCCTCTCAGTCCCTCCACCCTACTATGCGTGAAGCAACCATTTTGCTTATATTAAAGAAGGACAAAAATCCTCTTCAATGCAGTTCATATCGTCCAATATCACTCTTAAACGCTATCACTCTTAAAAGCTTATAGCCGTCCATCTTGAACAGCCTCTACCCTCCATTATCTCTACAGACCAAACAGGTTTTATGAAGAATAGATACTCTTTCTTTAAAGTTAAGCGTCTTCTTAAAATTCTCCTCTCCATCCACGAGACCCCTCTCCATCCGTCACCCCAGAGATTTTACTATCACTCAATGCTGAAAAAGCTTCCGACAGGGGGAGTGGGGTTATCTTTTTTGTACACTTGAGAAGTTCGGTTTCGGGCCAAAATAAATATCCTATATTAAGACACTATATTCTTCTCCTATGGCTGTGGTACGCAAGGATAACAACCTGTCTGCTCACTTTCATTTACAGTGAGGCACGTGACAAGATTGTCCATTATCCCCCTTATTGTTCCCTGCATCCCCCTGCATCAGGATATTCTTATAAAAGATATTTATCGTGGGCACCAGAAACATAAATTATCACTTCATGATGATGATTTATTACTTTACATCTCTGATCCTATGGTGAGCATTCCTAGGTTGTTAGAATTATTTGGTGAATTTGGGAAAATATCGGGCTACAAGATAAATCCTCCTAAAAGTGAACTGATGCCAGTTACTGACACTGCCAAGGGCATTCACTACAGTTTAACCCCTTTCAAAATTAGTAAAGAGAAGATGAGGTACTTGGGAATATGGATTACATACAACTACAAAGATCTCTATAAATTAAACTTTCTTCCCTGATATCCTGCTTAAATCAAGACTTCAAACATTGGGATTTGCTACTGCTCTCTTTATATGGAAGGATCAATACAGTTAGGATGAATGTGCTACCTAGATTTTTATATTTATTTCAGAGCCTTCCTATTTTCTTAACCAGTTATTTCTTTAGATCTTTGGATGCACTAATTTCAGACTTTGTATGGAATAAAAAGACTCCACTTATACGGAAGTGTATATTGCAAAAACCTCGATCCCAGGGTGGTATGGCGCTCCCAAATTTTCAATTTTATTACTGATCAGCCAATATTAGAAATTAGCTGTACTGGATGGAGAGTATAGAGGAGTCTCACACCCCTAAGTGGGTAATCTTAGAAACTTCATCCTGTAACTCCACCTCCTTGTCAGCATTATTATGATCCAGGCTCCCATGGAAAATCTCCTATTACAGCAAGAATCCCATTGTTATACAATCAGTTAAAATTTGGAACCAGTTTAAATAGGCAATCGCTCTTTTTTGTGCCTCAGTTCATACTCCAATATTAAAAAATCAGTTTTTTAAAAATAAGTTTACCCACTCAATAGCAGATGGAGTATTTAATATCTGGTCTAGGAATGGAATTTCATCAATACAGGATCTATATATAAATATAAATAAACATTTTGCAATTGCTCAATAAATTTAATATCCCTAGGGCACATTTTTTCAGACATTTACAGCTGCAAAGCTTTGTAACATCGCTCTTTGATTACTTTCCCTTGAACTCTCCTATTTCCCTACTAGATCTCATTTTAAAACTTGGGATAGACTCTAGATAAGTTATAGGTAGGATATAAGAACTCCTTATTTCACACAACCTGATCATTTTAAATGATCTCAAAAGCAGCTGGGAGGAGGATCTAAATGACCAAATCCCAGAAGAAATGTGGCACATTCTTATTTGAAGAATACATTCATCCTCTATTTGTCAACGACATTCCGTAGTGCAGTTTAAGGTAGTACATCAACTTCATTGGAGTAAAGTAAAATTAGTTAAGTTTAAACCAAATCTGGATACAACATGTGATAGGTGCAAATAAGATTCTACAAAGTTGTTACACGTTTTGGACATTTTTGGTCCAATCAATTCTGGCAGTCTATTTTCAACTCTCTTTCGAGAATTTTAGAAATCCCAATAGACTGCTCTCCTTATGCTGCATTATTTGGTGTCTCTCACCTAAGTACATATAAAGGCAATATTAGCCAGGCGACTGATACTGTTCAGGTGGAAAGATCCTCATCCCCCTACTTACTCTCAATGGATCAAAGAGGTTAAGCAATATCTCAAGTTTGAGAAGATACTCTCTTCAAGGGTCTGTACAGAGATTTTATACAATCTGGCAGCCCTTCTTAGTTTTCCTGGAGAATACGAAGGCTGAGAATCTGACCCTATAATAGGTATTTATTTTATCTTAGATTTATTTTATCTTATTTTATTAGATTTCCATGGAGTTCCATCTTTCACAAAGAATCAACAACAAGAAAGGAAATCAGAGTCTGTATAAATTTGGCAAACAAATTCAGAGATGTGATGAAAGAGAGTGTACCCAGTGTCCTAGATTTAATATGATATTTATTTACCTCCCTTTCCTTTTAGGGGTTTTGTCCACCCTGTGTCTCACTTTTGCTTAAAAACAGATCGCATTTGATAGTCATGTTTAGTCAAGCTCTGGACAGAATTCATTAGCTATAATTAAGCGTTTACTTGATCAGGAGTTTTGGGAGGGAAGAAAACACTCAGAAGCATTATGTGAAGTCAGATTAAAGAGAGCCGAGTGAAACGAGCGAAGCAGATTATCAAGCGCTGCCAGGCTGTCTTTGGTGTTGGTGCCCCTCTGATCACTATCTCGTTAGTGCTTTATTCGTCAAACATTGGCTAATGCCTACAACGAGCCCGAGCTAATCCACACTCTGCAGCCAGGCCAGCACAGGGGAGATGGCTTATTGACAGAGCTCAGTTGAACAAGGTAGGGGGTAAATGTACTCATAGGCCTTTTTGTAAAACAGGCTCTGATTTTAATCCACTAGTCATTAGTGTGTTAAATGATTAAGCTCTGCTGGCGATTTGCGTCAGTCATCAATGTCCCTTCATTATTCGGCCATGTATTAATGTTACAGCAAGTGATATACGTTTAAAGAAGTATGCAGGGTAGAAAATGTCCTTTTTAGCTTTCTAGCCAACAGTGAGTTAAAAAGGATTTAAAAGTAATTATACAGATATATAGAGATTGATCAAAACAGCAGGGTCAAGTCTCACAAATATTTTACTCTACTGTCTAGTATCTAATTATCTAGTGCTTCTTAAAATGTTTAACAATTACCAAGGCGATGTCTTAACCCCTTTTCACAGTGGCCACAAAATGCAAAATACGCCTGTTTTAAGGCCACTTAGTTGAACGTGAAATATTTTCTCAAAAGTAGGTCCTTGCCCCTACTCTTGAACCCCTCACTGCCCGCTAGCAGCTTAACAGAGTCATAATATTTCCCAAACAAAGAGTGCAAGTTAATATGATAAGAGTTATGAGGTGAAAAAATATATATACTGATTCAAAGGCTGAATGGCCACTTTAGGATGCCTGCAGTAAAAGGCTGACTTATCACTGACTGGGCACTCTCCAGTATCTTCACTATACAATGCACACACAAAACAAAGCAACTCAGTGCTCAAATCAAACAACAATATAAGCCTACAGTATTACTAACGCCAACACTTGAATTGAGGTGACAGAAGTATATTACCATTTGCCACTGCCGCTATCCCAGACTAAGCCAGTGATCATCATGTACTTGAAGGCTTATATGAATAAGCTTTCTAGCTTCTAATACTCATGTTGCTTTTATTATCCATTTTTCTTATTGACACAATAACAGCACAGTATACTTTGAAATAAGAGTGACATTTATTGCAAGCTAAAAATAAACTGAATATTAAAAAGGTATTTGAACTTAGCAGAACCCCATATGAATATAATTGCTATTTGGTATAAAAAATAAGTTGGTGAGAGCAGCCTAATGGAAAGAGAACAGCAGACTAGGGCAAAAGAAAACTTGAGCAAAATATAACAGATGGTGTAAAAAGTGACCGTGGACAGAAAGCATTTTCGCAATATTTGCCGGTTCATATTTGCTTATGTTTTAATGCCTTAAATTACTAACCATCTGCTCCATTTAAAAGCCCTTTCACCTAACACACTGGAACAAAGGAACCGCAGACAAAGGAAAACAAAATCCCATTGCCACTTTGTTCTTGTTCTCCAACCTTCTTCTGTATAACTGACCACTGATCAGTGAGTATTTAGCAGTAACGTTCTCACAAGCCTCTATAGTCAGCATGATATCTTAGAAAGTATCAGAATTGTGTGTACAGCATGAAATATGTTAGTGGAAGTAAACAGTTGTACATGCTCTGCGCCCATAAAATGGCCAATTAAAATATCAAAGAGTAACATGAAAGACCAAACTGCTCCTCTCTTCTTTAGCCCATATGTACTATCAGAAAAAAAATCTCCTTAGAAACCAGATTAACCGCTTGGCTCACACACAGAAAATCCTTCTTCATGTCATATAGTAACAGAATTAATGAGGTGTGCATTTTTTCTTCCCTTTTCATGGTCAAGTATGAGCCACTCATATAGCTGACTACTCCACATCACATCAGTGAAGGCTTCTGCCAAGAAAGTTCTTTTATTAGGAAAAGAAACTTCAAAATAATATTGAAAAATAAATAATTAAAACACACAGCAAAAAAAATACTATCATAAACTGATAGAAGGAAATTCTTTTGAAAATTCTCTTTGAGCGTAGATATGAACTAAACACTAGTTTCAAGAAACCAAACTTAATGTCGCAATAAAAATAATACCATTGCAGAAAAAAAATAACTTTTACTGGTTAACAGTTTTCTTCATGCGTCTCTTTCATTTCTTTCTTCATTCTTAAAAAAAAAACAGGTTTTCATTTAAATGAAGCTATGAAAACTCTCAATCCCCCCCCCCCCCCCCCCCCATCTCATCTCCCACAAACCCAACACCCCCGCCCCCCAAGCATGACATGTGAATGTGTACCACTACTAGTGCACATATCCACTATTAATCACTCAAAAGTGCTTGCTAATGCTGAGATAACCATCTCATTGCACTGATTTATCAGTCTACTCAGGCTTTAGCAGGAGCTTCAGCGCTTGTAAAGAAGCCACTAACCGAAGTCATCTTTAGAGTTCGTCTTGTTGCCGTGTGCTGATTTTAAAATAGTTAACAAACAACAGTGATGGTGTTTTTTTAAAGACGGTATCTTCTTTTTTTAATCAAGTATTGTCTAAGGTAACTGTATTCTGAAATGTGCCGTTACAAAATGCAGCTTGGACTGAACACAGATACTTAATTCTGAATACATATTCCCAATGCTTTATCCGTTACATCCTAGACCTGATCTACTCATTCAGGATTCTCAAGTTCATACTTTTTGTTCAAACAGGAAATTCCTGTGTTTTCTGAGTAAATGACTATACCACCCAAGAGTTCATCATATATACAACCATGTTCATAACATTTCTTATTTAAAGTAAATCAAACTTATAACAACATTTGGAACATTTATTTGCACATCATGATCTTTTTTGGTATTACATTTCACTGCCTTTTACAAAATTAGTATGTTTGCAGATTTTACGACTTAGTAAACATCTGCATCTGCCAATGTTTTAAATTTCAGTGCAAACCATGTTGGAGCGAGGCCTTAAGTTTGGACAATAAATGTATTGATTCTTGGTCAAAAACAATGGAGGGGAGGGAAAAATAAACATTGAGTGTTATGCTGTGTGTATAATGTCTGCTAGCACCCCTATGAGATTCTCACAAAGGTTTTTTTTTTTTTCACATGAACCTTTTTTGGCCGTTACAGACTAAACAAATTCAAAGCTTTTAAAAGACATTTCATGTTTTATTTGAAGATTATGATATACATAACATTTATTTCCTGTTGTAGTAGTTTTAGGTTTAGGTTATGGCACAGAGCTACTGTTTTCTATTTTTAAGAACTGATCAAAAAACCTTGATCAGGCCCCTGCTCATATTAACAATCCATGAAGTATCAAAGACTTCCAGAATGTCTAGAGTCACTTTTTCCCTAACAAAATTGGTCCCACTCATTGTGAATCAAAACATAATTGGTTGTTTTGTTTTGGTATAACGTTACTGATTAATCTGACGAATGGGAGAGCTCTTACAATACTACACTTGGTTGTATCTATCTAGATACCATGGAAAAGTCCTGATTGGAACATTTTCCACTGGTGATTTCAAGAATTAAACTTTTCACCAGCAATAACATAATGCTGAAATAAGAGTATTTGACTACCTGCAGAGTTTCAACAGAAACATATCACATGACAATGAACTAAAACTAAGATATGTTTTCCAATTTCACAGAATTCATTATGCCTTCTCTATAGGCCTATAAAGCTGTAACGCCCCCACTGTTAAAATCAACTAAACCTTTCCCATTAGTCACTTTAGTCTTAACACATGGTAAAATATTATTACGGTGCCAATAAACAAGGCGAAAAAAAAGAAAAAAGTCAGAAAATTTAAGACTTGGAGCTGAATGAGTCATCCACCTCTCACTGTTCAAATATCTCTGCAGGTCACTCTCTGCCTGTTTTGATCACCCAACATGATTCTGGCTGAGCTATGTAGATCCAGTTCCACTTCTGATTCTATACTTTATAGTAATTTGATTTGGACTGAAGGGTTGAATCCAGCAAGTTGAAATGCTAAATGTATTACATCTTAAGACATTGTTTCAGCTACATTTTTCCTCCAGGACTTCGATTCTTAGTCTGTAAGCTTAATCTGAATAGTAATAGGGAAAATTTTCATTATGATATATTTTCAAAGGATTTTCCAAGGAGGGTCTAGTTTAGAAACATTTGTCCATCGTTGTGTGTCTACAGATACTCAAATGAGTAAAATTCAGTGCAGTGGAAACACAGATCCATGAACACTTAGAGCACATAAATTAATCAGTTTTTTTTTGTAACCACTGCCCTCTATTACCTCATTTGTCTGGTTTATTTTTGGCATATGCTCTTTAACAATCTGAGCAACAATACTGTTGAGCTTGTCATCTCAGATTATATTGATAGTTACCTAATCTCACCATATGTATCGGGGAGCGAGGAGGCGAATGCACATGCTGAGATAAGTGAGATTTATTAAGGGCAAATCCAAAATCAGGGTCATAATGGTCCAAAGTCAGATGGCCAACACTGATTGAATGGGGGAGCAGACATGACAGACCAACAATAAACAGGTTCAAACAACACACAATAACCAGAACAACCAACAAACAGCACGATCAAACAAAGACCAGTAACCAGACCAGGGAAAATACCGGTGGAGACAAACAGGGGTGGAGTCTTGAAACAAGGGGGCTGGACTAAAAAACAAAACAAATACACATGGGCCAAGCCAAAACAAAGGCACATGGACCAGACTGGGAGGGGCCAATCGTGACACCATATGAACATTTAGAAAGTCACATGAGGGGAGAGAGGGAGAAAAAAAAACAAAAAAAACAATGATAAGCATATGCACCACTTACTCATGATTTATGGTTGTTTTTCCAGGAAGGATATATAGTACATGTATTTGATGCTTTTCTTAAAATACAAACATTAAGGATAATAATGGTTGATGACTCCTTAATGTTTGCTCTTTTTATGCAGAATTTTGGAAATCAAATGATTGCCACAAGTAAAAAACACTTTATAAGAAGTCATTTCATTTGTTTCGACATGTTATAGAAATGTATTTTTTTTCTTTAAGCTGATGTGCCTGTAAACATACATTGTTACAGTTTAGAACTAGACATGCATTTCCTGAAGGAACTGCAAGGGTGCTTGAAAAGAGCTGCAAGTCTGTGTGTGTTTGTGTGTTTCTGTGTAGGTGAACAACACCTCCTTAAGTATGTGTCTGTGTGGTGTGTGTAAGAGGGAGAGATGTATGTGTTTGAGGGGGGAGGGGGGGTCATTCAAATGAACTGTCACTCTGTTATTATGCAGCTCTTAGTGGAGAAGCCTTGTTTGAGTCCGATTTGCACCCTTTGAACAAACGGTCATAACTCGGGAAATGTTTACTCTGTCGCTTAACCTGGTAGATGGTGTGAGATAAGACCCCTTGAGGATTATTTTGGTGTAATGTTGTGTGTATTGAGAAGAAAATGTCTGAGTTATGACAAGTTAAACACATAGAAAATCTTGAAATAAGCAGATTCTGATTTTGAGAAATTTACATGGGAGTGAATGGGGCAGTTTTCTGTGCCTAGTGCCAAACAAATGCTCATAACTCTAAACATAATTGATAAAATGATGAGATATTTTGAGGTTTCAGAAAGGACAAGTTTCTCTACCATTTAAAACTGAAATGTAGTTTCTAGGTGAAAGTTTAAGGATTTTAAAGCAGATTCCCTGCATGACAACTGTGTCTGTGAGACTGAGTGGCCTGCTGTGACATCATCGATATCAGTTAGAACTGGAATTTCTGAACATTCCACCATTTATTCTTATGGGAGGTTTTTAATTTTTAAACGTAATTTTATTAAAAAATACCAACTCTGATCGACTTCAAAAATACATAGCACAAGTCACAGCGCCGAGACCTTCGAAACGCAGTTTCAATGGAGTCAACATTACGGAGTGTACGTTAAGTGGTTCAGGCTGTATTAATTGCAGAAAAGTGTGGAAGAAGGATAAGAAGAAGAATGAGAGATAACAATAGAGTGTTTTTCCAAGCACTCTAATAAAAAACATAAGAATTAAAAAGGTCTGGAATGCAAATAATCATATGTCATAAGTTAAAGTAATTTTTAGGTGGTAGGCAGCAAAAAGCATTAGTATAAATAGCACGACACTTGGCTCTGTTCAAAGTGATTGATCTTGTCTTGATGTTTCTTTTTTAAATGATTTATATTTATTTAAGAAACCTTGGGGCTTTTTCAAATAGTTGAGCCTAAAATGCAGAAACTCAGTCCTGTTTTGGTATCAAGGAATTAAAGGGTATGTTGAATGTGTGAGGGAGAAAAACTTTCTTTACTGTCGTTTGTGAAAAAGATAGAGCTGTCCTGTCTTTCTATTTCAGTTTTCTTTTTCTCTTGCACTACTAAACAACTATGTTATATATCATTTATTATTTTCACCTTGACTATGCCGTCAAAGCAAAGCATCAAAGTACAAGAAAACTGTACATAACTGAGGAATCATGTACAGTAAATCCTGGATAAATAGTGCATATGCTTATCACTGAATAGTACATATGCTGCCTCCCTCCCAACCCACCCCCAGCTTCCCCCACAGGTGCTTGTTTGAATGTTCATATGCTGAGATTGCATTCTGGAGTAAACACAATCGGAAAAGGTACTGCATGCACCTATGCTAATTTGAAATTGAATTTAAGTCAGCAACACAGTCATGAGATATCTAGAAACGAATGCTGCTCACCATTACTGCAGTCCAGTAGAGAGCCTTTTTCAGATAAAAAATACAGTAATATTTCATGGCATCACAGACCTATCTAAAGACCACTGCAAGACTGCATATTAAATTGTTGACTGTTACACACACAGAAGAACTGGACTTTGCAGAGAAGCTGCAATGACTTGAATGTACCGATATTTGGTTGATGACTTGTACATGTGAATGTATCGCACTTGTGAGCATGCTGATATTTTGTTGAAATAAGAATCTATATGAATATTATGTGAAGCAAGCATGGCTGAAAATGGAATAGACATTTCATATTAAAGATTAACTGGTTGCCTGCAACTGTGAACTACTTAATTGAACTTTGGAGACTGGCATTCTGTTCCTTGTTGCCTGGCATGCCTAGTGCCTCTCTGTTTTTGCTTGGTGAACAGAAATGGGACAACTATTTAATTCAGAACATGAAATAAGAAATGCACCTCGTGCAGTTTTCACTCGTTTTCATTTACCTCCGCTGTCGTGCCTACAAGAAATCGTGGAATTCAATTTTAGCATTGTCAGTTTAAAAAAAAAAAAAAGCAGGCATTCTTTCAGGGTGGAAAATATACTAAATTTCAAGCTGGATATTGAAATCCCACAGTCAGTGGAGGAAGATTAGAAAGGCTTAAATCTGTTTTGCTTCAGGGATACATGTCATATTAGGTTATGTTAGGATGGAAATGCGGCGCTCGAGGTTTCAAGGCCTGGCAAACATTTAATGTGGCGGCCATATCTGGAGGTGAGGCTGGAGCTTGAGGAAAAGGGTCAGACGAGAACGTAGTCTTCCCATCATACACTCTGGCCATTGGGCTGTCACAGCCTTTCAACAGAACGCATGCACTCCATACAGAGTTCACTCCACTCACATTTAGCTGAACAGTGCTGAGTCTGAGCCTCTGCAGAAAGCAGCAGACTCTAATCACAGGAAGCGTTCAGACCCCCAAAGATATAATGGAACAGTGATGTCTGATGTAAAGGCCTGGGGGGCTGGTCTTTGAGAATTATGCTTCATTTACTCACAGCAAAAGGAGGAGGATCCTTTGGTTTTAAGAATGTATAGTTTCCATGGCTACTGCAGATCATTTGCTTTGGAAAAACATCTTGGAGCTCAGTTACAATTGGCTAATTAGAGTAAAGGTACTTGAGAGGGAAGGAAGTGTTAGATTCAATCAAAACGGAAGGCAGCTGGGCTGAAGATTCCTTTTTTAACTGCCTTCTAATTTGTGTAATTACAGTTCCTGTAAAGGCGCAATGTTTGTCACAAACTATGCCTTTTCTCCAGTTCTTACTTGACTGCACAATACATTTACCCATTGTGCTATTTTAGTAGTAATTGTTTTGATTGTAAGGACCCGTGTATTTCTTTGAATATGGATGAATCTCATTTACCTTTGCTCCTTTAGAGCTCCTGAATTCTAAATATTGAAATTAGTACTGTTAAAGTATTCAAGCTATAAAAACACAGTCCTGTAATATTAAATAAATAAATAAATTCCTAATGAAATATGTTCCAAAAACAAAGACATAACCTTGGGTTGAATGTTGAAGGTGTTGGAACAGAAGCATCTATGGGGGTTCATGGGCTTGCAGCCACAAAAAAAGAAATGGCAATAGCCAATAAACAGCTACTGTTTATGAATATGCAAAAACAATCTAATCTCACCACAAGAATTTCAACTTAAATAGACAATAGTAATTGTAATGGCTGGTCTAATACGCATGGAGAACCAGCCCTCTTCTTATGTGATACAGTAGGAAATATTAAAACTCATTAATAGTGTTCAGTTACCATGCTGTTATTCCTACAGCGTTTGAGTGCTCATGTACTGTAACTGCAGCCTTGGACTTTTTAGTGAAGCTGCAATGTGCTGATATTTTTGGTGAAATTTGTTTGTACTTTTCCTATATATCACATTTATTTAGACATTATGGGAATCTCCTCTCCACATATATATATATATATATATATATATATATATATATATATATATATATATATATACATATAATCACACATACTATATAACAGAGAAAGTGAGATGCCAGGTCTTGGGTGACCTTGGTAGGGTTTGAAATGTCTTCAGCAGCTTATATTTGAAATTTAATTTGCATATAAAACCTTAGATTCCTTATGGGAATAGACCTATGAAATAAATAGCTGTATAAATCACACCCCTACTCCTTTTTTTTTCCCAAATAGATTATCTTCCTGATTCGTTGATACATTTGTCAAAGATTAATTGCCAAAGTCATCTGAATGAAGTGCTTTTCTCAAGGGCACAGATCATAACTGAATACCTTTCGATACTTTGCCTAACCTCGATACCTTATGCTACAGTTGCCAGACTGGAACTCTCACAGAGAGCACTCAGTCTCTGACCAGTGGTTCATTTTCTCTGTCAGGTGTCACGTAGTATTACTATAGCCTCAGTGCAAGGACCCTATCTCTTGTGAAGGGCAGAGACGATGTCACAGCACATCTCTACCTGCCAGAGGAAATGGAACAGGAAGGCATCTAAAATGATCTCATTCAGTCCTCATGCAGATCAGTCTCTCTGGCATGTTGCCACCTCTTGTTTTCCTTATGCACCCTTATGGAATATTTTTAACAAACTTAACATACTGCCTCCCAATTTAATGGTGGACAGTCCCTGGTGTCATATAATATATTCTACTGCATGTCAGTGCCACCAAAGAGGAGGACAGGAATTACATACCTCTCTTGATACACACAGCCTGCCAGTGAATGTTTCCATACTACCTGCTACAGCATGCTCAAATACCTCAATGGGCTTGAGAAAGAAAGGAACGCATACAGCTACTACTACATTGTCAAGCAGGCCAGCTGGTATCTGCTATGTTGCTGAGCAATAAGAAGTAAGAAATCTTCAACCAAGTTGGAAATCTTTCTCTCCTGCCCTTCCAGTGAGAGTGTTATGTAGAACCACCTGCCATGGAAATCATAATGCATAGCGAGGAATCAAATATGAGTCTCAATGATAGTTGCCCTGGACCTTTTATCAACTACATTATTAACTTCTCTACACTGAGAGACCTCCTTACTGGCATAATCTTCAAAATGTCGTTATGGTAATTGCATGCATGCATTTGTTAAAAAAAATCACTAGATATGTATCTTAGTGACGTTAATTAGTAGTAGCACTTGCACATCTATAATTGCATCAAAGTTTGGTCTGCATGTCAAATAATCACATTCAATTAACCTACATCAACTTGATTTAGAGGTGAAGAGAAAAATATCCATCAGGCAAAGAGGGAAAAAAAGAAACACAGTTGCAACCTGCTCTGTTTATTTCTAAAACATTTTAATATTGCTTCATCCTTACAGAACCAAAGTTAAAGCCGCCAAGGTCTAACTGTTTGTATGGATGTTTGATGTAATTGCACCAGACACACCAGTAATTGTCCAGAGTGGCACCTGTCACTCATGGCCTCAGACCTCCAGAATCTATCTAGTGTTCACAGATAATTAATGTTGTAGAATCTGTCGTCCTCTCTAGTCATCTTTGCCGTTGGGCCGATTTGACTTGATTTTAACAAAGGAAGACGGGCACACCCAACACTTCACTTCAGCAGTTATGGCCTAAAACCCAAAAGCCATTTCCTCACAAATTTCTAAATCTCCAATCAAATACTACACTGATCTCTTACACTAGTCAAACAGAAGTAACAGTGATGACGCTAATGAATAAGAAACACTGTTTGATTGAAGATTAGTGTTAATTATGAAACACAAGAAGAAATGAGTGTTAGGGTATGTGCTAGCATTCAGTGGCAGAATTTGCCTTTCAGGACCGGTTCCCCAGGCAATTCTTCTTTTCTCTAGTTGTGATCTACAGCCAGGCAGTGGCTCTCAAAGGCAGCTGTTGAAATTGGAGCCTGGGGTATTTTTCCAAGGTGGAGAAAAAGGATGAGGGGGCAGGTTTCTTTGACAGTATTGTCAACTAAAGATGCTAACCACACAGCGGGTATGAAGTGCTCATCGAAGAGTCTAAAAAACAGATCCAACAAAGACCTGGTCTCTCACAGGACTTAAAAGACTCATGGGAGGGGAGAAAAGTGAGCCATTTTAGCTGTCAGCTGTCAGTGCCATAAAACTTTATCACACTTGTATGGTAATGGACGAAGGTGATGGCACTCAATTTGTCAAAGGGTGGCTGCTTTTTCACTTTGGTAAAGCGAGAGAACTTTAGCTGAAGAGGTGAAGACCACATGTGTGCATAACTCCCATCAGGGGAACATTTTGTTAAATTCACTCTCTTATAGGTATTCATTTAGAAAAGCAGATACAGTACTCTTAAATCTCTAGCCAAAGTTAGCATAATTAAAGTAGTTATTAGGTTAGTAAATAAGCTTGCATTATGTTAGCTTAAATCTCTAGCCAAAGTTAGCATAATTAAAGTAGTTATTAGGTTAGTAAATAAGCTTGCATTATGTTAGCTTAAATCTCTAGCCAAAGTTAGCATAATTAAAGTAGTTATTAGGTTAGTAAATAAGCTTGCATTATGTTAGCTAGAATTTTGGCGATGCCATTTTGATGACGTTAACTTTTGATGACGTGAATTTAGTTACAGTTTCCTAGAAATGTAGAAATGTTAATGACTTGAAAGACATTCAAGTGCATGATGGCCAGCTTGTCAAATTAGCTAATGATAGTTAATTAGTCACAATGAAGAATATTGAATATTTCTTGTTAAAGGAGAGAATGAATGATGAATCCTATGTCAACACAATGACTGCATGTTAATCTGGGGGTGCTAAGAAAACTAAAACGAGAATTTAAAATCAATACATTTATCTGTAAATAAATCAGTTTGGTCTTTTATTTGTAATTATAGAAACTTTACATTGTGATCTGTTTCATGCTGAATGAAAACTGTTGGTAAAGTTCATAGGTATCAGAATCAGAAATTTCTGTTTTGTATTAAAGGAAATATATGTAACTTTTGCAGATACCTGCACATGTACTCCATATATAAAACTGTCCTGTATACAGAAAATGAACAGTTACTAAACAGAACTTTCCCTTAAAGAAGTGAAGAAATGTACAGGACATTTTGTCTTGACATCAGCTCAAATTCTTCATGGCAAAGATTTGACACTATGCATTCCTTGGCAATTTTGATACCATTCTGTCCTGATAGCTTTGTGCAGCTTTTTGGCTACACACGCTAAATGCTGAAAATTTCACCTCTTTCCAACAGCAGTCTATTGGACTGAAATCTGTGGAGTAAACTGAAGTCACCGCCAGGTTTGTAAAATCAGCGTCAGTTTATGCATGCTTTGTGACTATGCATTATCCTGCTGGATGTAACCATCAGAAGGTGGTTATACTGTTGTTGATAAAGGATGCACATGGTCAGCAACTGTGCATAAGGTTTGCTATTCACATGATGCTCAGTTTAGCTCAGTAAAATATCACATTGCTGAATGGTCCTGTGGATTCATCCTGTTCGTGCTGATTTCTGCATTCCACAGCAAAATTCATAATTCATCATGAAATTCAATCAGGCCAGACAATGTTTTTCAGTGTACAGTCATCCATTTGTGGTGATCATATGCCCACTGTAGCTTCATCTTCCTGCTTTTGTGTGACAGCAGTGGTGCCTAGCATGGCCTTCTGTTGCTGTAACTCATCCACTTCATGAATCTGTGAGGACAGCAAAAGAGTTCAAGGCTCAGGATGTTATACATTTAGACACCATTGTAGGAAAGAGTTGTTGTGGGAATATTTGCAGCCTTTCTGTTAACTTGAAAGACTCCTCTCACCTCTTTCATGAACAAGATGTTTTTGCTCGTATACCTGCCACTATGTTTATATATATATATATATATATATATATATATATATATATATATATATATATATACCAAATACCAAACACCAAAACAAAAATCTGGCATATGTACCTTATGAAAATCACAGAGGGTTTCAGAAGTACTGCATCTGGCACCTAAAATGAACAACCATGATGACCATCATGGTCATCTAGATCATGTGTCCTGCTCACTGTGTTTTGTTACAATAAATGTATTTTCTGATTTACTAATTTTATTAGTCATTAAGTATAACTGAAAACCTTCTACCTTTTATTCAAGAGACCTACCAGTAACTATTAAAGACAATTAAAACATCATAATTGGCCAAAAGACAAAACACATTTTAATGTAAACAATATGATGTTAATACAATGTTACATCTAAACAAGAAATCTTTGCACCTTATATCACATTTGGTTACAGTTTTGATTTTTCTAATGGTTGAAGTACCATCTAAATACATTCTGTGCTTATGTTCTGCACTAGGTATGTGCCAGAGATCTGCCAAACAGCTTGTTTTGACAGCATTGCTTGCTTCTTTGTGGGCAGTTCTCTTCATCTGAGCAAACTGTGGTAACTGATGGCTTTGTTCTTTAAGTATGATCTTATTTTGTGAATTCAAAACATATATATATATAGGAATATAAACTGCCCTGCGATGGACTGGCAACCTGTCCAGGGTGTATCCTGCCTTCCGCCCGAAGACTGCTGGGATAGGCTCCAGCACCCCCCCGCGACCCTGACGGAGAAGCGGCTTAGAAAATGGATGGATGGATGGATGGATGGATGGATGGATGGATGGATGGAATATAAACTAATGCAATGTTGTGCTGCTGCAAAAACAAAATTTGCCTACCTTTGAGGACTTACAAAGGGGGAGATATATACTGCTTCAAGTCTCTGTGAGAAATGTGGGCAACTGTGATTAAGTTACATATTTTGGAAAAGAATCAGTGAGTCTGCTAAAATAAATCTTAAAACTGGCCGACAATAGAAGTGTTACGAAATCTGATTTAAATTAAGAAATAAGACTGTCAGTCATGATGTCTCAATGCTTTCGAGATCAGGACTCAAGCCAGCAACTCAGACTCCAGTTGCACTTAAAGTTTTATGTTGACTGCTTCGCAACTCAACTCAAAGCAAACATTTTAGCTAGAGAGTTTTAATAATTCACAGATCACATTCCTTTAACTTTGGCAAACTTTCAGCTGAATTAGCTATTGTGATAGCTAGCTATTTGGTGTGCTATATAAACTACAGGCTAACCAGCTATTTTAACATGTTTTACTCTTGTAGCACACTTCAGTTTTTCAGGCCTGTTATTAGAGTAAAAACTAAGAAGTAAAAACTGTGTTTTAGTAAAGGTAAAATGCATTGCTTGCAGCTAATCACAAGTAATAATAGACCTGCAGTATCTTCGAATGTCTGTATTTAATCTGCCAAAAAGTTTCATGTGAATCTTCACTAGCTCATCAATCCTTCTCCTGTAAAGTTATCATTTTGGAAATAGAAGGTTTTGTTCTAACAACAGCGATATAGAAGTGGACAGCAGCTAGCTGTTTTCCTGTCTTCTAAAATATTTAATGATCAGTGGCCTCATCATACTGCCATAATGCTATCTTATCAAAATCATTAGATTATTTAGGAAAAAAAGGGAAAAAAATACACTTTTGTTCATGTGCTATTTGGAGGTCGATTTAATGAATTAAGGAATTTAAGCGTTTTTGCCCTTGAAGAGGAGAAGAGGCAAAAGGTTATCTTTCACTGCATCACACCTTATGGTGTTTACCACAGAACGGGTGATCTATGGTTTACATAGATGGACCTTGCGGTGTAATTAACAAATGATCTTTCAGCTAACAAAAAGTGCTTCCTGATGTAGATGTATAGCTTTTAGAGGGGCCCAACAGTCAAGCCCACCAGAGGAGGTTGCTAAATGTGCTGTGATGAATGGACCACAACCTATACCACACAGATGGACACACACACACACACACACACACACACCCCACAGCACCTCGGCCTGCATGGGGATTTGTACAGCTGCAAGGTGAAAGATGGCAAAGAGGAGGGCAATTATCCTCCAGACAAATGGTTGAAGAAGCAGGAGGTCTGACAATTAGTCCCACAGAGGTCTACAGCCCTGTCACTGGAGAATAGCCATGACTGATGTTTTTTTATTTCTCTTGTTTATCCACCTCATATCATGCACTCTGAAGTATATAAAGCTCTGCACTACAGCAAGTGACAGTGGACCTGTATATACATCACTTTAGTGTTGACTAGGTAGTACCCTTACTTTTATATGAAGAAAAAAATGTAAAGATAACATTATTGATGAGCAAGAAAAACATGATTTGAGGTAACCAAGACAATGAATGTGTTTACATTTATTCACATGAACCAAGCAAGCAAATGACAAAGTCCGATCAGCAAATCTCATTCATGCTGCAGAAGAGCAAGTGCTTGAAAGATTTTGAAATAGATTCAGTGTGAATTTCCCCAAGGACATTTTTAATCAGAATATACTATCATTTTCCATTTCTGGTTAATGAATCATACGAATTATAGCCACATTACAAATGGCAAGTCTTTGCAGGCTATTAGTTTGTTTCTTTAGGGGTCTAATAGAAGACATGCTTCATTTGGGCTCCGGTAGTGTCCCGAAGCAATACAGAATGAATTGCATTATTTCCAACAGCTGCCATTTTCCGACGATCTTATCAGAAGTGTGCTAACATAATGCGGCAGGGTGAACTTATTATTCCAGAGCCAGACGCTGGTATTCATCTGTAGGAGGGGGCATTTCCACTTTCTGCAGATGTTCTTTTTCAAATTTATTTCCTTATAGTTTGTGTGTACCTCTCAGGCACATTTTGACATACTGCAATACAGGATTAACTACATTTAACAAGATTTAATTGATTTTCATTATGTTGATTTTCACTGTTTTTTTTCCCTATGTAAGGTCATCATCCTTTTAAATTCTCTGATATGCTGCAAGAAATCTGAAGGGTTTCTTCAACAAAGACCTGTGAGATTTCAATTGGCTGACTTATTGATTTGTGCATTCATTTAGAGTGTTCTAAATAGTTTTTCTGCTTTTTATAAAAGATTCTGTATCTTAATCGTGCCTTTACATAAAGTATCAATTTGTGGACCTGTTGTCAAAAATTTTGTACAAATACAAAAACAAGTGCCTTTTATTCTCTCTCTCTCTCTCTCTCTCTCTCTCTCACACACACAGACACACACACACAATAAATAAATAAATATATATATATATATGTGAAATCTATTATATGCATCTTCATTTTTGTTATTTATTTATTTATTTTTTGGCATAATGTGAAAACCCCAGCTAACTTTTGAAGTGTGCAAATCATGAGAAGAAAAAAAGAAAACTCACAAAAATCACTATATTGATGATGTATTTTTCCTTTTCATCGAAAGGTACCACTTTGGAAATACAGATTGCCCCAACAGCAATGATATGCTCAATTAAATGATTTTTTATGACGAAAGATATAAAAAGTGATATTGCAGATACTGACAAAAATAACAAACAATTCAAATGATGAGTCGCAAGGGTTAATGGGACATGCTTGCTATATTATCTGTGAATTTTATATTTTTTGTGGCTCGACAGAACATTCTTCAGATTAAACACCAGCAGTACCAACGTGCAGAGTGAACACATCAGTTTAGAGTTAAAATTATGTGGAAAGGCTGATAATATATGGCTGTTTTGCTCCATTGACCGCAGGTCCACAGTGGCAGACAGCTCAAAACAGATCAACAGTCTGAGTAACTTCCACCAAACAAACAAAAATTATCATTGCACATTCTCTTTCACAGCAAGATTCTGAATACAAAGAACTCACATTTTTAGAGCCAATGAAGTCTGACAAAACCGTAATTCATCTCATCTGAATAATTCACCCATAGCAAATAACCCATCTTCACTTGTATAAGTCATCATCGTCTGGGAGAGGCTTCACACCGCCAGGGCATCATCATTATAAACTTCATTCTGTGCTCTTGTTTTTGGATCAAAGCGGCCACTCACTGACTTGAATGGGAGTAGATTGCGGGCTGATTGCTTAAATAAAACATGAGGAATCTAATGAACGTATTCAGGATCTTGCAATGTAACTCCAATGCATGGCGGAGAGCGTTGATTAAACCTCGGCTGTTTGGCATTTGGATAATGAACAAACACTGCAGAGAAATGGCAACCATTAACCTTTTGCCATGCATTGCTATTGAAATAACTCTGTTTTTAATTCCCCCTTTGAAAATCAATGAATTAGGACAGACAGGAGTTTTTAACAAAGAGAACTTCCCCCCATTGGCTTTCAAGTAGAACACTTTCATGATCTGAGTTATTTTTTTTTGTTGTTGTTGTTGAAACACCTAGTTGTTTGTAGTTCAGCAGTTTTGAATCGCAGCATGAGGTGCTTTCTAAGTTGTGCAAAATTTCTAACCAAAACACCATTTGTTTTCTTGTTTTATCAACAAGGTGTTTGTAACGGGAGCACCATTTCTTGTCATCTCACGATGTTTAGAAAAATACGCATATGTATGCATGCACGCGTATGTGCCTTTGCACTTTTTTTTTTTTCTCAGAACAAAATCTTAGAAGAATACCAGCTGTCATTCTCAGTGGTAGGTACAAGCTGCAAGGATGGTGTGTGGTGGGCTTGCTGTCATTTTAAACTTCCCTTTGTCTGTGTAAAGCTCAGTCTTAGATTTCCTTGGCACCAAATCTGACTCTTGAAGGGACTCATTGCATTCCAACAGTAGTTCTTTAATGTTGGTTCCAAGGGCCTAGAATGGATTCTCTTATTTATTGATTTATTTTCACTTGGTCAATAAGACTGGGAACATGGTAGCCATCAGGGCGCTTCTTTACCCTGGGACAAACTGCACTTGGATTTCTCTGCTGTTCAATTGAACTCAGGAATTTTCTCTGGATGTGAATCACTGTGTAGATCTGACATGATGACCTATACAGTAGTTGGTTGACTTCATTAGCAAAATAGACATGCTGCATAGAGAAATATCACAATGAAAACTACTTAAATTATATGTGAAACTTAAAGTGGAGGGGTGATTACTGGAGAAAGCAAATGGCCTTGGGTTGAATTATGTATACTCTTACTTCAGATCCCAATAGCAGATTGGACATTTCTTAGCTTACAGCTCAGCTCAGCAGTGATGTATAGTTGCTAAGAGTAGTGACATTAAGTGGAGGACCTGAGTGAAGCATCTGTCTTAATTGTCCTGTGCAGATCATTAACATCTATCAACTTAAAGTGCTTTTATCAGGATTTGTAGACAGTTGCTCAGGGCACTGCAATAGGTAGCCTATTCTGGTACAGTATAAAGTATTATGTATCTCAACCACAATTTGCATTAGTAAACAGTGCATTGTTGCCAACACTCTTTCAGCTCAGACACTTATTTCTGACTAATTGAGGAGATGCCGACAAATGTGTCAAACGAATAATGCAAAATACCTGTAAAATCAATAACATTGACAGCACTCAAGACGCAGTATTATCAGTTACTGTGTAACTGAGTCACTTTGTAATCATTCAATCAGTCAATAAACCCTGATTCATTTTATGATTTTGGTCCGAAAGGTCAAAAGATTAAACTTGGTAATGAAAATAACTAATGAACTGTAAAACTGCTTCCAACACTAGTATAAGGAAAAAATATTAAACCACATAACCAGGAGAATGTCACAATTGCAAGTCCAGGGGAATTTCAGTAATAGTAAACAGTTGTTTTCTGATCAGTATATAAAAAGCAGCAAACCAAGGCACAGGGGAACAGGTGAAAGGAAAAAGTAGTATAGAAACTAGAGAGATTAGCCCACTCACTGCTCAGATCTTGACAGCTGCTCTGCTCTCGAGAGGCGCAGGAGCTAGACACTGGCAGACAGGTTGAACATAATGAGACTGGTATTTGTTGATAGGTTAGAAAAGAAAACACTTCTCTTAACAACATGTGGGACTACAAATGCTTCAAACAGCCCGCATTCCAAACTCTACTGCAGTGGTCATCATCTAAAATGGCTCCATCTACTGGACTGCATTGTTGGATTGCTGACAGCTGATGGATTTGCTCATGGAGTTCAGGGATGGAACCAGTTAGTTCTGTTAATAAATGTAATAGTTGGTTCTTCATGAGGAATGGTCTTCAGATCATTTCACAAATTAGCACCATGTGCATGTCATGATATCATGGTATTACCATGGCAAACGCACTGTCAGGTATGATCTTGAGGCTTAGACAGATCATTTAACCCAAAGCTATTTGTATCACGCACTTGATCAAAAATAAGTCTGCCGCTTCAGTGGGTTCTTTAGCTGATATTTTCTGAGCTCCAGCTGTTTATAACATCTTAAAACTGCCTATAGGACTTCAATTATCTTGTACACATAGTGTATACGATGATACATAATAATGGATTATGGATATCATATAATTATGTTTTACAGGCAAGCCATAAAATACAGTTTGGCTTTTCCCCATGTATTTGAATTTAAGTGGTGTTCAGGAACATCAGCCAACGACCTTGGCAGCTCATTAGCAATAAGCTGACAACCAGTTTCGGCAAACGAGCAAAATAATAAGGGTACAGTCTCAATTAATTGCAACCTGCTGCTAGTTAGGCATGTCATGTAGATTCACTACCCTCCAGGTGGTCACAAAGTGTTGACAATATGTCTCATATGAATAACAGTACAGCTAACACAGCATTAACATAATTATGCTTATTATCTATCTTTGTCTTTTAGACATTCAGTTTCAGGAATAATACAATGGTATAAATAATCACACAGTTGCTTTTTTATTCATTCACGCTGAAGAAATACTAAATAACCACAAAGTGACCAACATGTAATGTCATTAATTTTTATGAACAGTCTGTATCACAGATATTCCAGTAAAAAATTGAGTCTTTATACTGAAACATTTCTTACCTTCACATTGTAACCTAATGTATAATTACTTAGCAGCTCTCAAAAAATGCTCTTTGAAGCAATTCTATAGAAGAACCACTAACAAAAGAAACACTAAACAATATTTAAATAGATGGTTCTTTCAAAGAAACTTTGAAATAAAACGGTTCTAGGTTTTTCCTAGAAATCATATGTTGAAGCTGTGAACCATTAAGGGTTAAAATCAGTAAGGAGATAATTCTTACGATCGCATGCAATCCTGTGTGATCTCCTGTCTGCAATATCTTTCTCCTCATACTATTTTTAGAAATTCTTGGGTAGTGTCCAGATTGGTCACACACACGTCCACAAGCTCATGGCACATGAACTGCACTAGAAAAACAAAAGAGGACAATCTGACAAGCAGTTGCCAGGCTGCTTCCCTTCATAGCCCTGACTCATAACCAATGGGTGCTGTCAAGTCTGTTGAGCATTGCTGAATCAGTCTGCACTCTTCCTGTGAACAAGTGCCTTGAGCAGGGTGCTGACCCTGCTGCCTGGCAGACCACTCACTTAGAGCTGGGACTTTCTCTTCCATTTGTTCACTTCAGTGCCTTCACTGCTGGAGAGGAGCTCCAGTCCTGCCTGGGCTGGGAAGCCACGGCTGTGGATGCAGGATCATGCACCCCTGGGGAGAGCCTCAGGACCCCCTAACTCCCTGAGGAAGCTCTTACAGTGTGCCACGTCACATTAGCAAACAACTGAAGCTTCTCGCACAGGAAGAGGCTGACATACTGACCCATCCAGCCCAAGGGTGGCACACTTAATTAGCTCCTCATAATTCACTTCTGTCCTCACTAATATTTCTTACCAAGTCAGTCTCCTTGTTTAGGGGAGTTTGTTTGGTCTGTTCTTGCACTTTTTTTAAAATACAAGTTCATAAATTGCCCTAGACTTGGTCTAGCCTTGAATTGGTAACCATACGTTTCTTGAAAAACTAATGGGAGGGGCAAACACCCTACTATTTTCATTTGCTGGAACATAAGTAGCTCAAACTGACTTAAGTAACTGACTTTATAAGTTACGAAACCTATTATTAGACACCTCAACAGCTCAAAAAATAAATAGAACCATTTTTAAAACCATTTCTTAGCTTTGTAAACACTGGCCATACCCCATGTTTGCTCAAAACATTCAGGTTCTTCTTTGACTGTTTGCATGCTGTTTACTTACAACACCATTAGGTTAATAAGATTGAATTAGATTATTACACAAAATGCTTATTTATTTAGACAGTGGGTTTGCTAGCACCCTGCTAGTAACAACTGACTAATATTTTAACAGTAACAACTGATGAATATTCCATCACAGCTTGCTAGCTGGTGCATATATGATAATCTATGTCATTCTAGTGCTAAGCTAACATTGAATATTCTCTTTTGACATCAGGCTTAATAGCGTAAAAACTGAGGTAGGCCATGCATATTTCTTATTTTTTACTTCATATTATGCAGCTTATATTGAATACCTTTAGAACATTATACTGGTTCTTTAAAGGAATTTTTGATGAAAAATCTAATTGACATGATTTTCCATTTAACTCAAATGCAATTAACCAAAACAAGTGTGGTGTTGTCACGATTAGCCCCTCCCAGTTGTCCATGTGCTTGTGTTTACCTTCTAGTCTTGTCCATGTGCTTTCTTTGTTTTGATTCTTCCCGGTCCTGCCCCACTTGTTTCCAGACCCTGCCCTTGATTGTTCTCACCTGTGTTGTCCACCTGTGTATTGTTAACCCTCACTGTTTCCCTGCATTTAAGCTGTTTTTTCCCCTGTGAATTTGCTGGTCTTTGTATTGTTTGATTTGTTTAGTATTTGTTATTCTAGCCTCTGTTGTTGTTCCTGTGTTCCTTTGTGTGATGTCTGTCCCTCCTTTTCTTTGTGTTGGCTCTGTGATCCTGGACTGTTTTGACCCAGAGTTTGTGTTTGCCCACAATAAATCTCACTTCTCTTCACATATGCGTCCGCCTCATCGTCGCTCCCCAGCCTTACAGGTGTCTAAAGTCTGCTGCTTTTTTTTATGACTGGATTTACTAGGCTAAGGGTGTTAACACTGGAAGTCAGTTACCCTAACACTTTAAAAATATGTGGAAAATTCTTCATATATTTAAAAAAAAAAGGATTTAGTAAAATGGCACTGATGGACAGATAGTTGCGCATTTAAGGAATAACTGGAACAACATTACTCACGTAACGTCCCGCTTGCAGTACTACTGTACCTTTAACTTCTGCAAGGAACATGTTGCAAAGCATTACTATGCAGGTTTGCAGCCTTCCCAGAGTGATAACTAAGGCTTGCTTTCTGTAAGTTAGAAGTTTCATATTGAACAACAATGAAAACCTACAGCATTGAGGTGCTGAGTTGAAATGTTCTCTTGACTGAGATTAGGTCAGGTAAACAAAAATTTTTAAAATATTAAAAGTAAACTAAAAAAAAAACAAAAAAAAAAAAACAAAGTCACTGATCACAATAACATTTCACTTTTATTTAGTTTTACTTTGAATGTACAGCAAGTTGTAAGTTAAATGAACCTTTCAACTAGTCCTTTAGTATCATGTGTCCGTTTTGGTTGATATTTATCATCGCTTGCTGTCAGTGTTTACATGACAGGCTAATTTCCTGGAGACTGCTGCACCATTTGACTGGGTTTAGTTGGTAAGAACAGTCATACTCGAATATTGATTTATCCAGCAACATATTCATCATGTAAATATTTATATATTGCACCGCAGTGTGAATTTGATTAAATATTGCTAAAGAAAAGAATCATCTCACGTGCATTCTCTTGACTTGCTTTAGTAACTTTTTGTACTGTTATTTCAATTTCACAGCCGTTTTTTGTTTTGTTCACATGCAGAGTTGTCATGAAGTTTGTTCACAGTGTAATAGTGATAATTCAAAAATTAATTATCTTTCGCCCACTTTGGTACCAAATTTTATTGCTTATATGTTTGATGAGATTTCACAAAAATACATTTGTGTGTAGCTCTAATACAGTGGGTGGAGCTGAACTAACCTCAGAGTAGGTCAAACACACATTCAGAGCTCTGAAGACTCCCTCCTTATGTGAACAGCCCACAGAGATGGTTCACCACAGCAACACTGGAGAAAAGAGGTGCTCACTTCTGACCCCATTAGCTTGCCCAATCTAGAGAGGGGTGAAGACAGAGACAGCTCTCTTTGTGACACATTTTCAGCATTGAAAATTGAGATATGAGGATGTGACAGGACAAGCACCTTGTTTTTTTACCTTTTAATTACAGAAGATTTAAAGAGAGAAAGAGAGTGAGAGAGAGAGAGATAAAGAAAGAAAAAAAAAGAAAGAGAGAGAGAGACAGAGAGAGAGAGATGGTGGGGGGGTGGGGGGGGTGTAGGCATCATAGTCAAGCATGATTTTTGCCACACTGTTTCCCATGGCAACCAGACTCATTTATGACTGCCGTTGTGCTCCGTACATTAAAACTCTCCTTTTTTCGCCCTGTTTTGTCATGAGAGAGAACATGATCACTGCAGGGTCAGTTAAACAGTTGCAGCTATTTAATATTCCTTCTTTTCACACAAGATCCATGTGTTGCTACTTTCATGAACAACACAGAGCAAGCATCATTAAACCTCATAAAGCACAACTTGATTGTTTTTAATTAGCACATATGTACCATACTCTCTCAATTATCTTTAATAACCGCATATGTATTATCCATCTGTGTTCTACTAATTAATGACAATAACTTACAACCAGAAAATACAGTTTGGAGTGGGAAGGATCTGGCTGTGAAACACTGATAGTAGCCTGTTGTGATTGTTTTGAAAACATCATAAAACATCAGCTCTAGAATAGATTGATTGATTGTGAGAATAGTACTTCCCAAATTCAGTGATTTCTTTTAGTATAACCATTATTTGTTGACACAGGCATCTTCATCTGTCAGCTAGCTCCAGTTCCTCTTTCAGGCACAGATTTAGATTTAACATGTTGAAAACACCAAATTTATATAGAACATTTTTCTGTGATGTCTTAATATCACTATGTTTACACATATACAGTATATAGTAACCTTACAATATAACTTGCATTACATCACTAACCTTCAGCAGTGAACATTAACAAAGTACATCTTTTGTTAATGTTCTTAAGAACTTTTTATTTTGTGTCTGTTCTTTATTAAAGTATTTCCTACATACAGTATAACTACATTTCAAAGTATATTGTTGTACTGTGAAAATAATAATGATAACTTATAATAATGCGTTGTACCCAGTCTCTAAATACTAACAGCACATTTGCAGCTTAGCAACTGTAACTTGGCCCAGGCACCACTGCCAAGTCTTCAGACACTAACAATAAGCCATCACTTATGGATTTTTAAATACCATATTTGCATACTGAAGACTAAACCAAACTGATTAAACAAGCAGAGTCAGGTGTGCTCCAGCTTGTTTGGAGTGAAAACCTGCTGCCACACTGTCCTTTTGCAGATAAGATTGGACACTCCTGCTGGTCAGTTGGCTGAATGGTTTGACCTGCAGCACCTAAACTCAGAAACACTAACAATCACAGCACCAGATGTTTTTTAAATAGCTGAAGGACAGACATTTGTCAAAAGGTCAACACTGTTGTTGATATGATAACTAAGTAGAATATGCCATGTGCCATGCCAACCATTCTGTGTGATGGGATTAGCCTCCTTTAGCAGACATTCTTTGAGGTTCAAAAACTTGTCAACGGAATATCTGTGAACTACACAGAACAAACTATTCCTGTTGTCAGTGTAGCTGTGAATTAGGAACAACCAGTTGGTTATGTGTGTTTCAGGCATTATATGGCATAAAATGCAGGAACCCTTTTCAGATACTGTCCACTCAGTGCATTCCTGCCCAAAACAAGCTGCACTCACTGGAACAAAACATTGGGTAAACAAAACTAGTGTATCTTCTGAAAGCTACATCAGGTCACAATTTAAATTTAAGTTTCATTTAAACCGAGGTAAAACCTAGAGTAAAACTTGTGCATGTTTACAATTTTCAGTTAGGAATGAATCACACAAAGGCCAAATATTCCACATATACTGAAAAAATTTCGGAGCCAGTGCAGTCATGTACTTGCTTAGAAACTTTTAACTTTGCGTCCAATATAAAATGAGTGAAACTTCTTATCACTTATTGATGTGATTTCACATTTAGAAAAAAAAGGCAGCCTAATTGGGTCATACCTGATGCACTGTGAAGGAGGCTGCAATGAAATCCCATACTCCAGAGAGCGCATGGTAACTTAAGATAAGCCGCTGCTGCATGGATTCTCCATCTTATCGCAGGCCAGCAATAGGACTGTGAGACTGAATAATCTTGGGATGTTTGTGAGCAATAGTTCAGGCATCAGTGGGCTCTTAAAAGTAATTTGACAATGTGGTGCTCTCTTCACAGATGAGAGCCACGGCCATAGCAACAATATTGCAGTTTCTACTGAAGGAAACCACATTAGATTGAGAACACATTTATCAATCCAATCCTTCTGAGTAAAAGCTTGGTTAATAAATTTGTCTCCATTATTAGGGATGCTACATATAAGAATAAAACAATAATACAAACCATGCAGGCTCAAAGCATTGTCTATCCTTTAACACTGATGTTGGCCTGCATCATGTTTATCTCAACAATCTCAGGTAAGAACAGCTGATAAAAGAAAACTGTATAGTTTAACAGACAGTGGTGGTTAGACACTAGAGTTTAATATTTGTGTTATGTAGTATTCTGTAGCACATCCATTCCTGACTGACTTGCTAGTGATCTATTGGCTAATGAATGCAACAAATCTAGCATTAGTAGCTTTCTTAAAATAAATAAATAAATAAAGAGTAATGCTATTTTTATAGAGCACAAAATGCACATTATTTTTACTCTCACAGTCAGAGAAAAGGTAAGCCAAACTGAGGTAAGGTATCTAGATAGCCATCTGGCTAACTTGCTAACTTTAGCATTTAGCTTGTTGTCATCCTCATCTGATGAGACATTCCTGTTCAAGTAGTCAATTCACTTGAATTCAATGATATGAAAACATTGAGTTATATGGCTGCAATAAGATATCAGAGATATCCTAGCAGCAATATTAGCTATTTGGCTTCCTTCTACTTTCACCAGCTAATGCCAAAAAAAAACAAAAAAACCTAAACAGAATGTCTCACTGTAGGATGCAAGTAAGCATGTTTACAACAGATGTGCTGCGTCTGCTGCAGTGAAGGAAGAGAAATGGACATTATGGCACTTGACTGAGATTCAAAAGAAAACATTAAAACTTGTTACAAGTACTTCTAAACAAAATATGATTGTTAGCATTTTAAAACAAGCCTTTCAGTGGGGAAAAAATCTAAAGTTAGCAAGTTTTAAGTGTCCTACTTCACCCTGCTATTGCACATAGCCTTTCAAAGTGACACTGAGCATCTGGTGCAATTTATTAACTAGGTCAGAGCGTAGGCTGGGAAGGTGAAAAGACAATGTTACTTGAACATGCAAGTCTAGTGGTAAATTATCAAAAGTGTGGGTAATATGAATTTTTCTGTCATTCTACGCTGTGTGCTAAAACACTGTAGGGTTTTATTTATTTTTGACTGTCCCATTCACATGTAAATAAATAACAGGTATAGCAGTGAAAATCATGTTTTGAGTGCTTTTGTAAACTCTATGAGAAGTTGGGTTGGAAATCACAATTCAGTTCTGACAGATGAATGTGGGTAGGTACCTGCGGCCTATCCTGTTTGTTAGAGCAATACGACGATTGCTTGGACCACTTTCAGGCACAGGAAATAGGAAGACAGTGTAACAAAATGCTGAGAAAGAGGCTTTACAAAGAAAACCATTCTAATGTGATAAATTAAACTGGGGTGTTGGAGACAGCTGCCAGAGACTACCAGTCATGCCCCGAAGCAATGGGAAGACAGGAATACAGAGTGAGAGGGGAAAAAGGCACTTTTTGAAATGTAAAGATTATAGATCACAGAGTGAGAAGCTATGAAGTATGAGCGAGGGAACGGAAATTGAACCTCGCTGCCTCAGCTCCAGTCAATCAGATAAATAACATTTATATAATCGAGTTTCAGTGCACATGCATTATTCATCTCCCAGTTAGCCTTTTTTGGGAGAAAGGAGGGTGTTTTATGGTGACTTTCCTCTCTGGACAAACTGACATGGATTTAGAAACAGGTTTCAGTTGTTTAAGGTTATTTTATTTGCATCAACTTTTTATTCAGCCCTATGCAGTCAATGTATTACCCTTAACCAGCCAAGGTGTTAAGAGCTTAGTATTATGCTAAGTATTACTTAATTGAACAAATATTAATTTTATTTTATTTGTTGGCAAAACAGCTACAAGTCTAAGTATACACTCCCTCTAATACAGAAAAGGGTTCTTTGACTTGTAATAGTGGAACTCATTCTGGTGCTTTATAGAACAACCGAAGTTTACAGAACTGCATATAACTGGTTTTCCATCATAGAGAAGAACAATTTGACCCTGCCAAGAACCATGTATGTGTTAATGGTTCTATAAAGAAACAATGCCTTTACTAAAGGATTCTTGAGGAAGACGTTTTTTAAATAATTATAAACAGACTATAGACCCCAATAGTGTTTTTACCTGTGTGCCATTTTGCCATAAACAATGTTTTCCCCTTCCTAACCTCCATCAAATTATGGCAGGCGTACAAACACCGCTCTCTAAACCCTCCAGACCACATGCTGCCAAATCTGATTTAGAGCAGGGAAATATTTTCTCTCCCAGAACCAGCTTTTGGTTTAGAAGGCCAGGCCACATGTTGTGAAACGAAGTAGGACGCCAAACTAAACGGGTTGTCACTTGCCCTTGTGGCGATCCTATTGATTTACTGCTTTTTGCTCCTGCTATCCTGGAGGGGACTGCAAACCCTGAAAAATGTTCAAATGCTTGGCAGGAAAAAAGGTTCCTGAGCATGCCTCCCATGAGGCTAGGAAGTGCAGACAACATTTGTATTTCAAGAGAATGAAAGGTGACTTTAAAGGTGTGGCTCAAATTTAAGATTTGTGTGTGTGATGATGCTTTAACTTGACATGAAGAGGAAGAACAAGAAAAAAAATACTGTTACCCTCAGAAATGATTTGAGATCTTGGTTTACCAAATGGTAGAGAAAAAAAAAACAAAAACAAAATAAATGGCCATGTGGCATATCAGGATTTTAATTCAATCTGCTTGTGATTAGTGCACATGGTTAAAGTGCAGTCTGCCTGAGAATCACATATGATCAGTGTATAACATTGTGCCAGAAGTGGTTATGGAAATAGACTTATAACAGCACTACCTGATGTTGCTGCCCACTGAGACGGAAGAAGAAACTGCATTCATTTACCAGCCTTCAATTAGCTCTGAGCTACTTTAATCATCACTTCACATCCTTACTGCACCATGTGGTCTCTGCAGAGATAAAAACAATCTGCATGCCTCTTCTCTTCTGTTCTAACATTTGCTAACCTCCCCTATCAAAAAAGAACACTAAATATGTACTCACAAACAAAAACACAGAAAAGATGCATTCTGAACATGTTGGCGTGTATGACAAAACCATTACACATAAAGCCATATGTGCATCATTCCATGTATTTCTCATTCTAATCCAATACTATTACATTTCACCACTACTATGCTGTATAACATAAGATTATAGTTGAACACAGCTTCAAATGGACCAAATTATGTTTTCTATATGTACTATACCAACTGCATGAAATACATTATATGAAGCACTTTGGGTAGCATAGATGTTGCGAGGAGTCCATTATAAAAAAGTGCTGCATCAACTATTTTCCTCCTCAGACACAATACCTTATTACCTACTTCCACTCCTAGGAATAAATGATTTCCCAAGAGGATGTTCACTGAATTACGGTTAGCAGATTGCTAATTCAACTCCAAAATGTGCATTTTTGAGCACATTAACATTCATCATTCAGTAATGACAACTGCATGTGAAATATAGCCATGGTTTAGGACTGCAGTACTCAAAGTAAAAAAGCTCCTGGTACAGTGACCTCATGTCTGCACAAAGTGTTACAGTTTGGATTAAATAAATTAAAAAAAAAAAAGGTGCCACTGTACTACTGACACTAGAACACATTAATGGTTTGAAGTGCCTCTGAATGGAAATTATTAAAGCAATAAGCCATAAGAGGCCTTGCATTACAGTGATTTCATCATGAATAAGGGTGTTATTGGGTGTTGAGAGCATTAAGGTACAAAGTAAGGTACAATTTCCTAGATAATGAAAGTAAATAAAGGAATACAGAACTAAAGAACATCATTGTTTTTTCGTTTTTATAATTTATTGTAATAATAAAATTACACTTGCTACTTTGTATGCTGACTGAACTTTTATATGAAATAAATACATTATATAGAGATATATAGAGTTAAAATCATCTGCCTCTAATATTCAGATGTCCCTGAAATCCTTGATTATCTTGATTAGTTATGTTAGAATTATGTTGGAGCTGCAGGGTGCTAGATCTCAAGGAATAGGATTGGGCACCACTGACCTAGTATATTCATTCTTATTATTACACATATAAAGAATGCTTGGCAAGAGAAGAAAGAAAACCCACAGAAGGTCAGTAAAACTAGTAAAATAATAGTTTTACTCAGTTAAATGCCTTTGTGAAGTAATATTAATGAGAAAAGGCCGATTCAAATCAATGACAAAGTGATTTTATTTTTTGAGTGCCAGGAATGCAAACTTGGTTGCGCTTATATTCTTCATAAAAGCATTGTTCTCATATAGCACTATATATACAAACACATGCTTCCGTATGCTTTTCAGTGATGGTATATATCACTTTACATAACCTGCATTAGATGGTAATGATGAACCACCAGTTAGCCAGTCACAATAAGTTTTCCACATGTAAAGACTTCTCAGATCACACTTTGTAGATTTACCTTAGAGGACCCTAATATAACTCCATAGACTTGTTAAGGCTGCAGGGACTCCTTGGTTAGTGTGTGCGGTCTGAGAAGTCTTTACATGTGGAAAACCTACTGTGACTGGCTAACTGGTGGTTCATCATTACCATCTAATGCAGGTTATATAAAGAACATTTACCATCACTGAAAAGTATATGGAAGCATGTGTGTATATAGAGTGTTATATGAGAATAATCTGTTAAATTCTGATGTTTATAATTGTTTTCAGGGCATTTCTACACATCGGCCTTATATGGCAATGTCTAAGCACATGCTGGCTAATTTAAATTAATCCCTGTGCATCAATGTTCAAACGTGGTTTAGAACTAATTTATGCATGTATGCACATGTTGTAAATCTGGAGGCGATATTGTGAATGAAAGTCTAATCATTTGTATGCACAAATTAGTGAATCAGACCCCAGGAGTTTATTGCAATCAAGGGTTTCCTTAAAAAGTTAACTGATTAAATATAGCTTTAGATAAAATGACTAGAAAGTAAATCTCTGAATATGTGAAGCTCTAAACATCTTTCATGGAGAAAGTCATTTCCAAGTACTAAGCTGTTTGAAACAAGATAAAATAACAGTGTTTCTGAAACACTGAATAGTTTCAGTGATGATAAAATGTGCATTTTTTCCCTCTGTCTATGGAGTTGAGGATATAGGGCTATTAAGGCCATGAGACTAGCATTTCCCTCTAAGAAATAATATTATATGTACCTTATATTCAGTGAAATATTACAAAGGCATCAGTGACACAAACCTGATTGTGAACATTAATCTGCTTTGTGGTAATAGTGACAGATTTATACACTTAAAATTTTAAAAGGACAATTTATCATTTGTTAGGGAGAAAAATTACAAGCCTAAGATAAAGTGTCTTTAGAGCATGCACAGCTGTTTTACAGTAGTCTTTAAGTGGAGTTTATGTTAAATGCAGCATAATAGTCTGCATAAGCTCAGGGTTTTACCCAACAGTCCTCTGATGTCCTCAGATATGCAGAGGAATCTGTGGGGATTTCAACAAACAGAGGAAAAATAAGAGAAAGAAACCATTATTTGTGCTGACAAAGATAAATCTGCACTCAGGAATCATTAGAATGATTAAGAGTGGTCATTATATTTTATACATTTCTACAACAATGTAAAAGGGGCATTTCAGGAGGAAAATAGTTCATTATTGTCAATAAAGGTCCAAGATTATCAGCATGTACAAATGTTTTCATTGTAGTAATCATAGTGGACAATTTAGATGCTGATCATTTTTCCCCCTTTTTGAAAGCAAAGCTAAAGAAGGGTCTGTTTTGCAATGAATTTTAATGAATCTCTACCTTTCACATGCAATTCAAACTTTATAAGACATTGCCAGGAGTGAAAATCAATACATTCTGTAGAAATTGATAGAACAAAATCCATTCTGCGCATCTATGGATCATCATTCTTGAGGTAGAGGACTTAATAACAGTAATTAGTTTATTCTGACAGGTTTAAAGGAGGTTCTGATTCCAAAGAAGGTCTTCTTTGAAGTGATGCACTTGTCGTGGATTGCATTGACCCTGGACTTCTGATGAATTGTTGCATACACTTCTAGTTTTTGATCTTGGAAAATACTAAGGGGCTCACTGAATGGGTTCGTAATGATTATTCTACAATAATTGCTCACGCATTTCAGCACCTTGCGTGTTGCCAAAAACTGGTGTTGAGAACATATGTTTACAGAAATATTTCATAGCAAACACAAAGTGCAGTCAAAGCAAGCTTGATGAATACATTATCAACAAAATTCTACCATTCACTCACACTGTGCGAACAGCCAGGCTGATTCCACTCATATAGTCACAGTACACATTGTGTAAGAAGTCTGTTTATGTTAAGAACACCTTCGAGGAAATGAGCAGTCTTCCTGAACAGACGGTTCAGGCAGGGTATAAATAATTCTGAAATTATCACACCATCTATAACAGATCATTTTTTTAAACACATGGCTTTTTTAGAGTCCCAGAAAGTGAGATGGGGAAGTAAACACATTGCCATGGTTTGCCGAGAAAGAGAGAGCTGGGAAACTCCCACATATGCGAAGAAAGGTTCAGGCGAGGAGCGCTGTACGTTTTCTTGGGTTTTTTTTTTCCGGCAAGGATTAATATTAATAACTTTTTTTTAAAGAAAATCTACCATTGATAGCAAAGTGTGCTCCTTTTGGTTTCTTGAAATCCACCAGTAACAATGAAAAAAAGGTGTCTCTTCAGAAATACTGTTTGATAACTTTCCCATCTCTGGTCCTGTGCATAGCTAAATAGCAAAATGATTTAAGATAACCAATAAATCTTTCACTTTGCTTTCATCTAATGGTGATTTGTCTTTGGGTTCTAGGTCAGTCAACCCCATTTCATCTCCTCTTCAGTTCATCTCCTCTTCAGTTGAATTGTTCATGCTAAAAGCTACATTATGCCTATACATTTGATTTCTATGTTACAGGATTTCCATTAAATATAGTATCAGTTGCAGCACATATGTGAAAATTTTGCAAAACTTCTATTTAGTTCACTCAAAAAGGGCTGGATTGTACTGCCTTGTTAGAGAATCATGAGTTCAGTGCAGCAGAAGTTAATGCTGCAATTTAATGCAAATCCTTCTGCCTGAACGTCCTCATGGTCCTGTGATGCCTTTATTCTGTGCAACAATGAAGGCATGATGTAAATGGCAGGCTAATCATAATACATTGTATCTGTCTATTTTTAGAAGTCAATGAATAGTACTGATTTTTTATTGCGGCGGGGAAGGGATCACAGATCATTTAACAAGAATATATACAGATTGACAGCAAATTTGATCATTTTCTATTATGTGGCTTTATTCTCAAGAAAAGACCATAATATTTGTACTCAAGACGCATAGGTAAAATACCAGGTGACCTAACTAGCTGTGATTAAATATAAACCCAAGGCCAAACTCTGCATGAAGCAATTAAATGTGTCATGGCTAAGAAAAAAAAGCTTCACTGTGTTTCCAATTTCATCTATATACTTCATTGTACAGCAGGACATTACGAAACTGATATGCACAAACTCAAAAATTCACTGAAAAGTTATAAATGAATAAGATCCAGAATAGTGGTTCCAAAAGCGGCTCCATCCTGACCTAAGTCACTAATGGTCACCCACTCCTGCTCTTGATTATTGACCTCATTAGGACTGTTAGAATTACTCATGTGGTTGGGCTATGGCTTAACAACAACACAACCTAGCTCAGTGTAGCGTAGAGCTTGCATGCACTGTTTGGAGGTTATAACACAGGAGCCAAGCCTGTCAACTGCCAGTGGACATCCACCATGTAATATGCACCTCATGTTCTATTCCTGGCTGAGTATGTTAGCTTTCCCCCTGATTCCTTCCCCTCTCCCTGGTCTACTGTACCTTGGTAGCTGTGCACTCATGTCCTTGTCTTAATGTTTATGCACCAGAGAAGCAGCCTGAACATGTTTTGTTATACTGTACCCCTGTATATGTATACTGGCAATAAAGTTGAACTGAATTATATTGAACTGAATTGGCTGCATTAAGAGTGAAGTTTTGTCAGGAGATTGCATATTTAAAGTCCCCATAAAGTTGGGAATTATTTATTTGCTTCTGTTTTGTTTATTTATATTATTATCAGTCTTAAACACCAAGTTCCAAGCAGGATCTTGAGCACAGTAACTAAAACAGCTTGTGTAATTGTACAGGGGAAAAAAAATGGTCATGTGAAAATGAATTATGAGCATTTTTGGTACATAAAAACATAGAAATGTTATAAGGGAGCCTCAGGGAAAAATTTAAATACAAATACTAAAATTATTTGGAATATAACCTCTAATGTACATCAAAAGTAAAGAAAAGTTTTCCCTTTCTTGCAAAGTGACTATTTCAGAGATGCAGCAGCAATCAAGAGTTTGGGCACCCTGGTCAAAACTTCTGCTGCTGTGAATCAATGACACATTTTGTCTTTATTTTAAGCAAGATTACTTCTTTATTTCCATCATTTACAGTTGCAAAATAATGAAAATGGAAAAGTGCCTGAACAAAGGTTTGGGCATCCTGCATGTTCAGTACTTAGTAACCCCCCTTTTGGCAAGGATTACAATTTGCAAACACTTTTTTGTAGCCACCTAAGAGTCTTTTAATTCTTATGCCTTGAAAACAGCTTCTAGTTCTTTTTAACACCTGGAGAAGTGATCTAGTAAAATTCTTTACCCCCCCAAACATACCTCTGTTCATTGTAGCCAAGATTTTCTATTTTGCCCTTATCAATCCACAGGAACTGGTTCTTCCAAAATGCACCAGGCTAGTTTAGATGTTCCTTTGCAAACCTCTGACACTGAATTTTGTGGTGAGGGTGCATTTGTACAGGTGTTGCACAGTGGAACAGTGAATCACCACTCCAGAGTCTGCTAAATCTTGCTGAAGGCCATCTGCAGTTAAACAGGGATTCTGACATATCTTTCTAACAATTCTATGAGCAGTTTCTTATATTAAAGCAAGAAAACCTGAACACTTTTTTTAAATACCTGCAACTTAGAAGTTTCATCTTGTCCCACTAAGACTCAAAGCTTTCAGAACCCCAAATGTCCCTGCTAGAGGAAATAATTTCAAAATCTCGCCTGTCTAAAGGACTGGTATCATCATTTCATAACATGTTAATGTCTAGCTCCAGAGAATCCTCAGATTCTAAACTTGACTCTTGGAAAGAAGATCTACAAGTTGATATTTCATTAGAGGTCTGCAAGAATATATGTATAGATGCTCAGACAAGATCCATCAATAGCCAGCTAAAGCTAATACAATACAACTGGATTTTGAGAACATACATCACCCCAGTAAAAGTGAATACATTTAATGGCAACATTCCTGGTTTATGCATTAAATGTTCACTCTTCCTCTCCATGGATCACCACCTTATCGTGGTGGAGAGGTTTGTGTGCTTGAAGGACCCTAGGAGCTATGTTGTCTGGAGCAAAAGCTCCTGGTAGGGTCTCCCATGGCAAACTGGTCCTAGGTGACAGGCCAGACAAAGTGTGATCCATAACCACCCCTATGAGGACAACAAAGCAGGACTCGTGTACCCTGCCCGGATCAGGGTTACCGGGGCCCCACCCTGGAGCCAGGCCTGGGGGAGGGGCTCGCCAGCGAGCGTCTGGTGGCCGGGCATTCACTCATGGTGCCCGGCCGGGCCCAGCCCGAAGGAGCTACATGAGTCCCCCCTCCCATCGACCCACCACCGATGGGAGGGACAGTAGTAGGGGTGCGGTGCATTGTGGATCGGGCAGTGTCCGAAGGCGTGGGCCTTGGCGTTCTGATCCTCGGTTGCTGAAACTGGCTTTTGGAACTTGGAACGTTACCTCACTGGCGGGGAAGGAGCCTGAGTTGGTGCGCGAGGTTGAGAGATACCGACTAGATATAGTCGGGCTCACCTCAACACACAGCTTGGGCTCTGGGTCCAATCTCCTTGAGAGGGGCTGGACTTTTTTCTTTTCTGGAGTTGCCCATGGTGAGAGGCGGCGGGCAGGTGTGGGCTTTCTCATAGCCCCTCGACTCGGCGCCTGTATGTTGGAGTTTTCCCCGCTGGACGAGAGGGTAGCTTCCCTACGCCTTCGGGTTGGGGAACGGGTCCTGACTGTTGTCTGTGCTTATGCACCGAACAGCAGTTCAGAATACCCAGCCTTCATAGAGTCCTTGGAAGGGGTGCTTGAAAGTGCTCCTCCTGGAGACTCGATTGTCCTACTGGGGGACTTCAACGCTCACGTGGGCAATGACAGTAAGACCTGGAGGGGTGTGATTGGGAGGAATGGCCTCTCTGATCTGAACCCGAGTGGTGTTCAGTTTTTGGACTTCTGTGCAAACCACAGTTTGTCCATAACGAACACCATGTTTGAACACAAGGATGTCCATAAGTGCACATGGCACCAGGACACCCTAGGCCGCAGTTCAATGATTGACTTTGTAGTCGTGTCAGCGGACTTGCGGCCATGTGTACTGGACACTCGGGTAAAGAGAGGAGCTGAGCTGTCAACTGATCACCACCTGGTGGTGAGTTGGATCAGGTGGTGGGGGAAGATGCCAGTCAGACCAGGCAAACCCAAACGTATAGTGAGGGTTTGCTGGGAACGTCTGGCAGAAGAACCTGTCAGATTGATCTTCAACTCACACCTCTGTCAGAACTTTGACCAGATATCGGGGGAGGTGGGGGACATTGACTCAGAATGGGCCATGTTCTGCTCCTCCATTGTTGAAGCGGCTGACTGTAGCTGTGGTCGCAAGGTAGTTGGTGCCTGTCGGGGCGGTAATCCTCGAACCCGGTGGTGGACACCCCAGGTGAGAGATGCCGTCAAGCTGAAGAAGGAGTCCTACCGGACATGGTTGGCCTGTAGGACACCAGAGGCAGCTGGCAGGTATCGACAGGCCAAGCGATCTGCGGCTTCAGTCGTTGCCAAGGCAAAAACCCGGGTGTGGGAAGAGTTCGGTGAGGCCTTGGAAAGTGACTTTAAGTCGGCTCCGAAAAGATTCTGGCAAACCGTCAGGCGACTCAGAAGGGGAAAGCAGTGTGCCACTAGCACTGTATATAGTGGAGATGGTGTGCTGCTGACTTCGACTGAAGACGTCATTGGGCGGTGGAAGGAATACTTTGAGGACCTTCTCAATCCCACCGACACGTTCTCCAGTGAGGAGACAGAGTCTGGGGACACGGGAATAGGCTTGTCCATTACTGAGGCCGAAGTCGCTAAGGTAGTTAAAAAGCTCCTTGGCGGCAGGGCTGCAGGGGTGGATGAGATCCGTCCCGAGTTCCTCAAGGCTCTGGATGTTGTGGGGCTGTCTTGGCTGACACGCCTTTTCAACATTGCGTGGACATCGGGGGTGGTGCCACTTGATTGGCAGACTGGGGTGGTGGTGCCTCTTTTTAAAAAGGGGGACCGGAGGGTGTGTTCCAACTACAGGGGAATCACACTCCTCAGCCTCCCTGGTAAGGTCTATGCAAGGGTACTGGAGAAGAGAGTCCGGCTTATAGTCGAACCTCGGATCCAGGAGGAGCAGTGCGGGTTCCGCCCTGGTCGTGGAACACTGGACCAACTCTTTACCCTCTCCAGGATTCTCGAGGGTTCATGGGAGTTTGCCCAACCAGTCCACATGTGCTTTGTGGATTTGGAGAAGGCATTCGACTGTGTTCCCCGGGATATTCTGTGGGAGGTGCTTCGGGAGTACGGGGTACATGGCTCTTTGCTACGAGCCATTCAGGCCCTGTACAAACAAAGCAGGAGCTTGGTTCGCATGGCCGGCAGTAAGTCAGACTTTTTCCCAGTGAGAGTTGGACTCCGTCAGGGCTGCCCTTTGTCACCGATTCTATTCATAATTTTTATGGATAGAATTTCTAGGCGCAGTCAGGGGATGGAGGGTGTCTGGTTTGGTGACCTCAGGGTCACATCGCTGCTGTTCGCAGATGATGTGGTCCTATTGGGGACATCAGGCCGTGAACTTCAGCTTTCACTGGATCGGTTTGCAGCCGAGTGTGAAGCGGCCGGGATGAGGATCAGTACCTCCAAATCCGAGGCCATGGTTCTCACACGGGAAAGGGTGGAGAGCCCTCTCTGGGTCGGGGATGAGCTCTTGCCTCAAGTGGAGGAGTTTAAGTATCTCGGGGTCTTGTTCACGAGTGATGGTACAAGGGAGCGGGAGATTGACAGGCGGATTGGTGCTGGGTCAGCAGTGATGCGGGCTCTTTACCGGTCTGTTGTGGTAAAGAAAGAGCTGAGCCATAAGGCAAGGCTCTCGATTTACTGGTCGATCTATGTTCCCACCCTCACCTATGGTCATGAGCTTTGGGTAATGACCGAAAGAACGAGATCGCGAATACAAGCGGCTGAAATGAGTTTCCTCCGCAGGGTGGCTGGACTCTCCCTTAGAGATAGGGTGAGAATTTCGGTCATCCGAGAGGGACTCGGAGTAGAGCCGCTGCTTCTTCACGTCGAGAGGAGCCAGTTGAGGTGGTTCGGGCATCTTGTTAGGATGCCTCCTGGACGCCTCCCTTGGGAGGTGTCACAGGCAAGTCCACCGGGGAGGAGACCCCGGGGAAGACCCAGGACACGCTGGCGTGACTATATCGCCCAGCTGGCCTGGGAGCGCCTCGGAATCCCTCCCAGGGAGCTAGTGGAAGTGGCTGGGGAAAGGGAGGTCTGGGCTTCATTGCTCAGGATGCTGCCCCCGCGACCCGAACCCCGGAGAAGCGGAAGATGATGGATGGATGGATGGATGGATGGATGTTCACTCTTAAAAGGAACATTGTTGCATTGCATGTTGAGTTGCAGCGTAGCCCAGAAGTTCTGGAAAGAACTGTCACAATCTATTTTCCACATGGTTTTGGTAGATCTACCTCTGAAACATGAACTTTTTATTTTGGGTATTTTCCCTGACAGTCTTGTTCTTGGAAGCAGCACTCATAAGTTAACTGACATATGTATTCTAGAGGCAAAACATCTGATAGCTTTATTTTGGAAAAGAACAGATGGGCCCCCCATTATGCAATGGATAAAGAATATATGCATTTGTTTGTCAATGGAAAAAGTAACATACATATTAAAAGGCAAAAACTTAAAAAGGTATGGAATCCCTTCCTATACTACTTATTACAGGTAGACATTGGTTAAATTGCTTTTCTCTCCCTTGATTTTTTTTTTTTAAGAGGTGTGCATACATGTATCTTTTTACACATCTGACATTCCGTAGTGGCCTCTTTTTGCTAGATGTCAATGATCTGTGCCCAATACTGAAATGTTCTGCTGTCAAACTGATATGATTAGACTGTGTCTAACTACGCTGTACATAGTCCATCTGTTTTTTCTTCTTTTTCCCTATTTATTGTTGTTTCTGACTTGCTATTTCTGTTTGTTTGTTTTTAATTAATTCATTAATTACATAGCTAATTGTTTTATGTGTGTTTGGTTAATTGTCTTTTTGTTCTTCAGTGTTTATTGGCCATAACTATAATGGACTAATAGTAAAATATGTAAAAACTCAATAAATACAATGTTAAAAAAAAAAAAAAAAGAAAAGAAAACCTGAAAAGTTTTCTTGGTCTTCCAGACCTCAACTTGACCTCCACCATCCCTGCTAACTGCCTTTTCTTAATTATATTATGAACTGATGAAACAGCTACCTGAAAACACTTTAGTATCTTATTATTAGGGGTGGGAATCTTTATGCACCTCATGATTCGATTATGATTTAGAAGGCTGCGACGCAATTATAAATATGCTCTTGTTTGGAGCACATAAGATGCAATTTGTGATAAAATGCATAGTTACAATGAAATAAGTTTCTGTCACAATGGATGTGCATGCAACATGTTAATTTCATAATTTCGGTTTTGGTCTCATTGTGGTCTCATTTGGTCTCACTGGGGTCACTGTGTCAGTAAAATATCTTCATTGTACAGTGGGTTGCAAAAGTATTCATACCCCTTGAACTTTTCCATATTTTGTCACATTACAACCACAAACATAAATATATTTCACTGGAATTTAATGTGAAAGACCAACACAAAGTGGTATACAATTGTGAAGTGGAAAGAAAATTATACATGAATCAAAACATTTTTTACAAATAAAAAACTAATAAGTGCGACGTGCAAAAGTATTCAGCCCCCTTTTCCCTGAGTGCAACCAATTGCATTCAGAAGTTGCCTGATGACTGCTAATGACTCAAAAGGGTCCACCTGTGTGTAATCTAATCTCAGTACAAATACAGCTGCTCCGTGACGGCCTCAGATGTTGGTTAAGAGAATATTGGGGAGCAAACAGCATCATGAAGTCCAAAGAACACACCAGACAGGTTAGGAATATGGTTTTGGAGAAGTTTAAAGCAGGCTTAGGTTATAAAAAGATTTCCCAAGCTTTGAACATCTCACGGAGCACTGTTCAATCCATCATCCGGAAATGGAAAGAGTATGGCACCACAGTAAACCTGCCAAGACAAGGCCGTCCACCTAAACTTACAGGCCGAACAAGGAGATCACTGATCAGAGAGGCAGCCAAGAGGCCCATGGTGACTCTGGATGAAATGCAGAGAGCCACAGCTCAGGTGGGGGAAACTGTCCACAGGACAACAATTAGTCGTGCACTACACAAATGTGGTCTTTATGGAAGAGTGGCAAGGAGAAAGCCATTGTTAAAAGAAAACCATAAGAAGTCCCGTTTGCAGTTTGCCAGAAGCCATGTTGAGGACACAGCAAACATGTGGAAGAAGGTGCTTTGGTCAGACGAGACCAAAATAGAACTTTTTGGCCACAATGCAAAACGCTATGCGTGGCGGAGAAATAACACTGCACATCACTCTGAAAACACCATCCCCACTGTCAAATATGGTAGTGGCAGCATCATGCTCTGGGGGTGCTTCTCTTCAGCAGGGACCGGGAAGTTGGTCAAAGTTGATGGGAAGATGGATGGAGCCAAATACAGGGCAATCTTGGAAGAAAACCTGTTGGAGTCAGCAAAAGATTTGAGACTGGGGCGGAGGTTCACCTTCCAGCAGGACAACGACCCTAAACATAAAGCCAGAGCTACAATGGAGTGGTTTAAAAAAAAGAATATTCATGTGTTAGAATGGCCCAGTCAGAGTCCAGACCTAAACCCAATTGAGAATTTGTGGCAAGATCTCAAAACTGCTGTTCACAAACGCTCTCCATCCAATCTGACTGAGCTTGAGCTGTTTTGCAAGGAGGAATGGGCAAGAATTTCAGTCACTAGATGTGCAAAGCTGGTGGAGACATACCCTAAAAGACTTGCAGCTGTAATTGCAGCAAAAGGTGGCTCCACAAAGTATTGACTCAGGGGGGCTGAATACTTTTGCACGTCGCACTTATTAGTTTTTTATTTGTAAAAAATGTTTTGATTCATGTATAATTTTCTTTCCACTTCACAATTGTATACCACTTTGTGTTGGTCTTTCACATTAAATTCCAGTGAAATATATTTATGTTTGTGGTTGTAATGTGACAAAATATGGAAAAGTTCAAGGGGTATGAATACTTTTGCAACCCACTGTATGTCGTCTCCAAAGTGGGTAATATAGCTCAAAGGCCCTGGTTCTCAACAACTGAGGATAGATGCAAATCCTTGGCAATAAAAGTTGCAATAGAATTTGTCATTTGTTTCCAATTTGGTTGGAAGCTTTGACATCAAGGTCCTCTGGTTGGCAGCAAGTACAACTGGATGGAAAATGGATGGAAACATGTAATACGTGTTCTCATGGTTGTCATGTCCAAAATATACATACAGCTCTTTTACAGCCTGGGTGTGGCTCCATAGCAGAATTAACTAGATTTGTAGGTAAAAATAAAATAATCCTCCTCTGCAGAAAAATAAATCCTTGCTGATCGTCTAACACAGTTCTAACAATAGATTGTCTTAAACGCTGCTAATTCACTACCCTATAACTCTGAAGGTTGGCAGGCAGACTGCGGATCACACAGCAATGCAAACTCTCGCCTAGCTAGTAGCTAACAGCAAATAATAGCTATAATAAAATAATAAATAATAGCTAAAAGGCAAAGAGAAAGCTTTAAATGGAACATTCAGAGATGAATAGACTTAGTTATAAACATTGTGGTTTCCCTGGTATGTTAAATCTGCAACAAGAGACTGTCAAACACTAAAAAGTTCAGAAGATGAAGCCAGCTTCTCTTTTGAATTTCCCTCGTTTCACCTTAAATGGTGCTGCATTTACATTCTGATGCCTCAGGCAGAACTGAAGGGAAAATTCGAACAAGAATCTGGTGAATGAGAAGTGGCTTCAGCCTTGTAAAACAGTCGAACCTTGAGAGACATTTTACAGGAAACTGTTCTACTTTTGCGGAAAAGTGTCCTGGCGGAAATGGGAGGAAAGTGGCTATAGCTAAAGCCTAAAATCAGAGCAAAGTAAGTCTGTGTTTGTTTCTATTTTTATTTTCATTTTCAGATTCAGAATCATCCATGTCTGCATTGTGATATATCCCTCACCTCCTTCTACTGCTTTATGGGCATCAATTATTTTAATATTTATTTTTCCTAACAATGACTGAACAACCCATGGACCTTACACGCTATTTAAGGTCTTTAATAAAGACTAATGACACTTTAATAAAACTTTTCTGAAAGTTGAAATCTCTTGGGGTCCCTAAACATTTGCATGGTGCTTCTTTCTTTTTTTCCCCACTCTAAAACTGTACAATCATAAAAAAAAAAAAAAAACACAATAGTCGTGTTTAAAATGTTGAAAATAATGTTTTGTCTTTGACTTGATCAGTTCATCTTCTACTCACTTAACCATTCACAGTAACTTTTGACCAAGTCTGCCCACACTTTGCAAGTCATTGAATATGTTTTTCTTTAGACCGCAATGATATGCTTGTCAAACTATCTTCCCATTTATGCTTATTGATTTTACCCAATGTGGTGTTATCTACTGTCATCTATGAACTCAATGGCTCAAAGTAATTCAAAGTATTTCTCATAAGGCTCACTGTTCTTATGCTAAGGGTTAAATCTTTCAGTGACTTAAAACAAGTCAGCACCCATGATGTTGTTGCTCTTCGTCTTAGTCACAAATCTTGCTGAAGGTTGCCCTTATTCAGCAAAGCTCTCAACACTGGCAGGACTGAAGCTGGCCAGCACATTTCACAGCTGGTTCTTAAATATCTGGGATACAAAAGGCAGCAGAAATAAAACACGGGCAAAGTTAGCCTGGTTGTGTATGGCTCCTGGAACTAGTTGACAAATGACATTAGTGAAACTGCATTCCTGTGCATCAGGTAGAAGAAGTAGAATGCTGTGCCCGAAATGTGTCCGAAAGGGTGCTGAAGAACGCCTTAGCATTGCTGATGAGCCAAACTGAGAGTAGATGTGATTACATTTCCAGATGACTCAGCAGTTGGTGAAGAACATCTTTTGAAGGCAGGAGAGTGATCTCCTCGTTATCTAATGGCCCAAAACCCTCATGATAACTGATGTGTCAACATCAAATAGTGCAAATTAATTAAATGGGCTGTTCAGTGCTATGACAGGCGTGACACTAGTGCAGCACTGCACTGTACACAAATCTATTGCTTATGGTATGCAAAATGTGGTTTGACTGAATTAGCTGGACTCTTACAGTGCTGTTCATTTAGAAACCGTTTGTTCATTAGTTGTGAGACCTGTGTAAAATCTATTATTTGAACTCCACTGGCAGAGTCACAATATGTAATACATATGTGTAACAGATTAAATATAAACAGCAGAGCACAAGGCATTTTCCACCAACCAGTGTGGCGTGTATAGCACAATACTATAATAAATCCGTGATCATTATGTCGTCATTTCCTCTGAATTGTACCACACACACACACACACACACACACACACACACACACACACACACACACAAACACACGTCCATGCTGAATTTGGTTGCCCTACTTGCAAGGGTGCCAAGTGTACTGAACCAGGACATGTGAGTGGAACTAGAAATAGTGTAGACCATTGATTAGCCAAACACAATATTCACAAAATCATCACACATTCTTACTCGAGTCAGACATCTGCTATTTCTAAAAGCATCAATCCAGAACCTCCAGAAAACCTCTGTTTGTTCTGTTATGGGTTCAGAAACAGACATGGGTGCAGACAAGTAATCACAACATACCTTTCTGAGCACGATAAAAAATAACAGGTCAGAAGTTCATATGAAAGGGTTCTTTTTAGGTTTAAGTTGATGAAAAATATTTATTCATTCAAATTATTTAAGTTGAATAGCACGAGTCACCAAGTACCAAGTGGAAAAACTACAGATCCCCGCTGGTGACATATCAATAAAACCAATGCATGGCTGCGATTTAATAAGGTGTGGGAACAAGATCATAATGTGTGGCTACAATTTATTAAGGCACCTGGAACGAGATAATTACATAGCGGCTTTGGCTTAGTAAGGCATGGGAACAAGATAATTAAGCCTTGGCCACAGCCTAATAACAATGATCTGGTTCCCATGCCTTACTAAGTTGAGGCCATGACTTAATTCTCATCCCCATGCCTTACTAAATCAAGGCCACACATTAGGATCTCATACAGCAAGGCCACACGTTATTTTTATTTATGTGGGATGTCACCAGTGGGGTTCCATACATTTCTCTGGACCTCACTCAGTTTCTCTCTCCACTGTTGTGAGCAGTAAAAGAAAAAGTTTATATTAGTTTATATTTATATATTTTCATGTGAGTGTACATTTACACAAGTTGTTTGATAATGTTCTGCAACATTCATCTACAAACTGACTTAGTCACAAGAATTATATGGATAAACTACCAGGTAATTTTTCTCCATGTGTCACAGAATCCCTAACCTTGAATTCTGAATAGCTCCTACAGTTTGTGTTCAACTGTGACTTGTTTTGTAACATTAAGGCTCCATCTAATCTTCTCGCTTTGCTCATTGTGACCACCTGTGTCTTCTTAATCATGTTTGTCTCTACTATTGAAAACACTTTGGACAGTCATAACTCACTAGGACCAGGGATAGAAATGACCCAGAATGCACCAGAACCCGTTTCCAAGAGGAAACATCAGGACGGAATGACATTCTGACCTAAAAAATGTAGGTAATTGTTTTTTTAATAGGAAAAGTATGCATAGTTATTTTCCTCTGTTCTGAAGTTTGTGCAAGCGACAAAAGCTGCGTTCAAAACCAAATACTAATCAACTACACAGTGTACTAAAAACAGTACAACTTGCCATTAGAAATGCATTCATCAGTTGTAACAGTAGTATGTATAGTACTTTAATTTAGCCTACAAGAAGTCTGAATTTGCTTAACAGCAGTATGAACAACAGGAAGAGGTTTTAAGTACACATCACTATTTAAAGAGCATAGTCAATAAAGCCACTTACAGAGATAGTCATGAAATTATAGAATATATTAAAGTGATGTGACAATTTTAAATAAATAATACAAAAATAATGAAAATTTGTTCATCGGTGTGACGTAACTGCGCACTATAAAAGTTTTATAAAACTTTTTTTCCCCTTGGAAAAAGATGGCAAAAAACCAAACTTTAAATGGCACTTTTTTTTCTCTTGTCCAAGTGATCTACTATTCCTATTGCTCCATTAATTATACATGTAAATAGTAGCTGGAATCTTCGCTTTTGGTGGAAAAATAAAAAGTGACAAAAATGGACACATGAGGTTTTGCTCTGACAGTGATGATATATACACAGAAGTATGTGGATACACAGAGGTTTTCAGTTAAAATCAACTCCATGACTACATTACAACAATTTCATTTACAATTTTAACTTGTAACAATGTACAGAAAATTAATTTGACATTTTTTGCCCACTTTCCAATATACCTGTTACAATCCTCCTCTTTCAGATTTTGTTTACAGCTTTCTTGGTGTCAGCAGGGCTCTCAGGGAGAGGCAAGATAGCACATATGTAAGATTCAGGTTCATCATAAAGCATTTTTCATGAGACGTTTTTTATAAATAATGCAGCAGTTGTATAACTAGAAAGAAGAAGGTTTTAAGTGTCAAAAAGGGGGTATATTTTTGTCAGCTTTTTAGAAACTTAACATCTGAAACACCTTTTGTCAAACACCTTTTGATTTGACTGCTAAAAGCACCTTAAAAACTAGATGTATGTATTGTTTAATTATGCATGTTAATTTTCATATGAACATTAAATGATTTTGTAACAGATTAAGTGAAAACCACTTGAAGTATCAAGAATTTATGCACTTTTTCAAGACCTTATAAGGTGAAGCAGTTTTAGTTTTCTCAGAGCATTCTGCTTTCTGCAGCTTTTCAGTTAAATCAACCCCTATTTTAACTTGCTAGTGGCAAAATGTAACAAAAAAAAGCTATTTCTTAATTTGTCCACTCTCAACAAACCCTATAAACCCTACAAATTTCTTATTTTTTGTCATTTTTCCAACATTGTTATTGATTCAAGTGCCAACTACCTACAGATAGTGACATCCAAAATCAGCACGATTGTTTTCATTGTATTTGCTCTGAACTTTAGCATGTTAGGTTTAGTAAGAACAGGAAGTCTCAGGATGAAACTGCAGTAATTTTCAGCTGAAATTAGATCATGCAAATTACCTATAAATTACAGCACAACATAACCCAGACTGACTTATTTGCACTGTGACTATGAATTAATACTAAAATTCATTAATACAACTTGGACTTTAGACCGAGTAGTTTTGGAGCTTTAAAATTTGATGTGAATGTGTACATGAATGTGCTTGACTATTTGCCAAATGCAGAGAACGTCCTACCTGCCTTATCAGTTATTGTTGCTATGTCTGTCAGTCTTTCAGCTCTGGCTACCTGGTAGTATCTGTAACATCTGTGCAAAAGGACTGAAAGGAAAAACAGAAGCACATAAGAATATGTTTGAAACCTTTTTTGTGCCGTTTTAAGTAGAATTAAAAGAATGTACAGCACACGTGTTTAAAAACTGACAGAATATGCAAGTGGGTCAATTTAGAACAAAACATGTAATCTGAAAACTATATTTACATTATTCACACCAAAGAAATCATTTACTCAATCAATTAAAAACATATGTTTTCAGGTCTAGTAAGGAGGAGTTTTAAGCAACAGAAGCTAATCCTTCAGATGAGCCCCAAAACACTAAACCCTAAAGCTAACACTGGAGCTAGTGAGAGCAATGTTAGATGCTGAGGAGCTAAAGTTAAATCAGTGACTAATCTTTTGCAGGAGAACTTTAAGCAACCTTGAAATAACACAAATCATGCCATATGTATAAGTGCATTATTATATTCTTATATAATCTTCACACATTTCAATTCAGTCAAGAGACAAAAAAAGCTAGCCAGTTAATTAACTGATCTCAGTATATTCATATTCATGTTATTCAGTGCTAGAAATCATAAAATAGTTCTTAGTTACAGTAACCTATATAACAGTTGAAATTGGAGCCAGCAGAATTCAACCTGTAATAGTTTTGCTACTGAGCTGTGTGTTGAGTCTTCCAAATTGATCATTTCAAAACAATTGATCATTTCAAAACATCTAGTGTCAGGAATAAATACATCTTCCAGATGATCAGGATAACATGTTCCTTAGTACCACCTTTTTGCCATTCACTGGACTAATAAGTTAAACTGATTTACCACTGCCATTCTTATTGCAGGCTAGTTTTTAGGAGTTCTGACAAAGATTTTGCCTTGTTTGATGGAAGAAGAAACGACTATGACTGGCTAAGGGGCATGTTAGATACAATTTTTACTGTCAATTTTAAACAGGAATAGAAATTGCCATTTATTTTTATCATCTCAAACCATTAATTCAAAAGTCTAGTATACTTGAGTAAAGAGCCCCAAATGTTACTCACTGCTCACTGTTTATGATACGCACAGGTTACACTGTGAGGCTCAATATTGAAACACACAATTTATGAAAATATGACAGAGTGATTAAAAATGCAAAAGTGTTAAGTGTAGATCCACCATTTTCCCCTTGAGAGACTTATCTACTAGTTCAATTATGGACGCAAATAGGGTGTGAGGGAAGTTTTGGCCTCAAGAGCTAAACAGAAGCTGTAGCTGGCAGATGATATCTAAGCATCTGAAGCTCAGCGCACCTCTGACGTCACAGCTTACAACAGTGACAGGTGTTGTTACGGTGGGCTTAAGGCTTACACAAGTACCCCTGCAAAGATGGAACTGATAAAATAAATTACCTGGGTAAGGGGTGACAGTATGCAGTCTAATTTATTTTCTTTCTCCGTCACCTCACCATGCTTTTTTCCTCTGTGTAGCTCTGTAAAACTACAGAACTGCATATTCATAAGGTGAAACAACTCTCAGCATATACTGCACTAAGTGCAGACATGTGGCCAAAAGATTGTTTTACTCTTTTTTTTATACATTTTCACATTTGCCAACTTTAAAAAATAAATAAATAAAAAATACAATGGATGCAACACTGACACTTCATAATCTCTCCTAGTTCCCCACTGCCCTTGGTGACAGAAAGAATTAGTTTAACTGACAGTGCAGTCTACTGACAGTGCTGTCCACCAATGGTGCAGCGTTCTGGGCTGCTCATGACCCTGTGAATACTGGCCACTTCTTGAGAAGGGCACAAATGATTGAGAAGCAAGTTTCCTGTCTCTCCTCAGACGAAGGTTTAAACTGTGCTTGTTCCCATTACATGTTAAGCCTGAGGACCTAGAGCTGAGAGGAAAGCTCTTATCAGCAGTGGCCAGGTCTGGGTTCAGCACATCCGCTCACCGTCTTCAGAGAGGAGAGCAGAAGCAGGGGAATGCAGGAAGCCCAAAGAGAGCAGCAGCTAGGCCGAGGAACAAAGAAAAATGTGATAAGCATTATAGACTTCCCTTCCTCAAGCTTGCCCTTAACTTAGACCTCTTGTTGTTCTAGTTTGACAATAAGAGACCTCACGAGGCTCATGTGTAAATATGATTAAGACAAAACTCTGTATGTATGTTTTAGGCTCTGATATAACCATATATTCCCTTCAAATCAAACCCGTGTTTTTCATCTATGCTTTATAACCTGCGTCCACAGTTATTATCTTTAATTAAATCATTCAGTCAGCTGTGATCCTTTACTCTCATTTAATTTATTTTGCTACCAAGTAAAAGCAGGCCACCCTGTCCACATTAATGGGGTCTCTCCTTGTTTTTAATGTGACTCACACATTGTGAGGAGAGGGCAGGGAGCCTAGGCATGCGACTCTGAGGTGAAGTTCTGCGGTGAGGGCAGTTTGTAGTTCTTGATTAAAATTTGCCCAAGGCTCAGCCGTGGCATCTCAGGTCACGTTAGCCATGACCAATTGCAGAAATCCTCCCCAGGCTCACATTAAAGATATAACCAAAATAGAATCTTGTTTTGCCTCACTTTCAGAGCTTTATGTTTGCATTTACTGTGAACACAATGTACCCCAGGAAGAAATACCCTAATTTTCAAGGTCCTCATTGGGTATTTTCAATGCTAACCTTTTCAATGCTGCAGTTAGTTAGTCCTGTAATTATGTATGAATTAATCAGTCTGGCTCTTGCAGTAAGTGTGTTATTTACTGTCATTATGATCCAGACTAAAGTTCTATTGCAGACCATAATAGACAGCAGCGGTTACTTTTTTCATTATCCTCTTAATTACTGCTGTTTACACTGCTTGAAATAATTTTGTTTATATTAGCTACAGATCTACAGGTCAACACACATAGGACCAGGCTATATGTGCTGAAACATTAAAGCCATATTTCACATGGTTCCTGGCTAAAATAACTAAACACAATTCATCTGTTTTCCCTTTAAGGAGGAACAGAGGAAAAGTAATTATTTCTTTTTCTTTGACCAGTGAAAGCTCCACAAAAAAAGAAGAGATGATAATATTCAAAGCTTTGAGATTCCATCTTGAGAGCATCCAACTGAAAGTACTAGCAGAGGAAATTAGTTTAACATTATGCTTTTTCCTTTGGATATGTCTTTTCCACATAAAAAAATGTACTGATTGTTATTTGATTTAAAATAATATCCCACATAATGTCAAATCATTTTTTTATTCTGAAAGAAAAGTATTTAGGAGAGGGGTTTAGAGAAAGGTTTATTATGATTTATTTGTGAAAGTACATCATATTCTTTCACATGTTATGAACAATCTAGCTTTTAATTCGCAGTATCTTGCAGAAAGTAGTGGAGCAAAAAGTAGGATATGTAAAATGTAGTGGAGTGAAATGTAGTGGAGTGAACGTCTCACACTAGAAATACTGTATAACATTACAGATACTTGAAAAAAGGACGTCTGTAGAGCAATGAAGTGCAAAACAACCAGTGCTTAAATATAATGTAAATGTAGCTAGTGTGTGCTGAGTGCATGAGTGCAATGTGTGCCCATGGGTTCAGTCTGGGTTTACATAGTGTCATTGTGTTTATGCGTCACGGTGTAGAGGTCAAAGACAGCAAACAAGGAATATGACTGGCTGTACACAGCTTCATATTAAAGTTATGAGGGAGCTTATTAATAACTGTACCTTGCAAACAGCAAGGAGCTGAGGTGACTTTCAGGAATTTGGCACACAACCATAATTACAATCTTTTATGATGATGCAGTGCCATGGCATGAATAAGCCATTTATGGTAGAACATTCAATGACAGATGCGTCCTTTGGTGGTGGACAGCAGTGTTTGTTGAAGTCCATTAATAACTCTATTGTTCAAGGTGTGTGATGATCATCTGTTAAAAGTTACCAATAATGCCTTTGTTCACCCAGGATAATGAAGCAGCACCATTAAATTAAATGAACCAAAAGAGCACATTACAGATTTCTCGTCTTCTATTGCCCTCTGTTCAAATAGAAGTAATGTCCCGGAGTGTGATTCTGATGCGGTTTCAGCAAGTTATTGTCTGCCGAAGTCTGAGAACTGCTGGTGAAAGCAGTTCTCACAGTGGGTGGCATTTCTGTAATGTCACAAGATGCCATAGTGCCTCAAACCTCAGCTGAACAGAAAAAAAATCTACTTCAAGAACTTTCTATATTAGCCTCATGACCAATGGGGTATTGGTAGAGCTACATTCAAGTTACAACCAACTTATTCAGTCAAGTGAGACAAAGAGGTCCCCTTTAGGGTCCTTTCATACTTCACCATTGGCTTTGAAACCAAATCAAAGTGTCTGATGCTAATATGAAATCAAGCTTCAGCTATGTGAAAGTAAGTACTATTGTAAATCAGACCTCTCAGCAGTGGGAGAAGTGAGCTCTAGCTACATCCCCTTGAAATGGCAGAGCAGGGACCATGACACATCAAATAGCAACTGCTGGTGAACCAAATCATTAGATTAGACAGATTTACGACGTCATGAAAGTTATTACCTCCATCGCCCTCCAGTGCCACTTTGTCTGATGTCTTTATGAGGACGCCAGTGCTTTGCTTATGTTGGGGGGGAAAAAGACCAAATTCTATTGGATGACACATGTGCTCCATCAAAATCAGTCAGACAGTCACATTTTTAAAAATTCCTTTCACACTGTATTGCTTTGATGTTTATTTTTGTATACATTTCTATTTTAGGCTGTCAGCAGTGTAATATGCTACAAGTGGAACAATAGAACTAAGACCAGTTCATCATCTGTAAATATGAGAATTAACTCAGCCACTGCACAATATGATATGAAATATAAAATCTGCATAAACTGTTTAGAGAATGAGTAATTATCTGCACATGGGTGACTGGTATAAATGGGCTAGTAGAACTAAGCCCAACCTCTCTTTCAAATGAAAAATTAAATGAAGTCTAGGTTTTGACATCCACATAATTTTAGTTGGGGAAAAAAAAAAAGACTAGATGTGGCTGTAAAGGCACCAAGAGTATGTAGAACAACTAAGATGAATGTAACATTAAAAAAAAAAAAACTTTTTATAAAAAAAAAATATATATATGTATACTTTCACAATATATTTATTTTGTGTTAAATGTGTGCTTCAATGAAGTATACCTGAAAAAGATGACTTGTGTTGAAAAGTGACTTGTGTTAACTTGTGTTGCTTCATCAAATGATGCTCACAGTGAACTGTTTATTTTATGCTAAAACTACTTACTATAAAAACAATGTACTAAAAAGAGCATTTCTAAAAAATGTGCATTATTTATGTGTTAAAGCTATACTGCAATGGGGTGCACTTAAAACAATGCTCACAAGGAATGATTCCATATTAGCAGTAAGATGATACTGATGAAAGTGATGTCTGCTCATATTGAATGTGTAAATCTAAACTACAAGTACACTTCAGCACAGCTTAAAACTGATTGTCCTTCTGCTAATTTGATGTTAATTGTACGATACCTTTTTTTTGATCAAATGTAGATCTAACCGTGGAAAAAAAAACGTAATCCCGTCAATAGGATGTCTGGATATTTACAATTTACAACAAAGAGAATTACTCTGTAACATGTTTAATATACAAGGTAATAGATTTCACACTATTTGAAAAATTATAACGACTTTTCCTTGTGAAGAAAGTACACTTAAGTTGTGCTTAAATAGGTTATGTGTTATTAAATAGCCATGTGTTATTTTTATCACTCTTTGGATATAAATACATTAGTCTGTGTAGCCAAACTGAACTTTAAGAACACATTCATAATTCATAATTCATAAGTTCATAATTAACTATAATTATGTTAGCTCCTAGCTCATGGTGGTGCTACTGGTGCTTGTAACGCAGACATCAGAAGTTTACAACTACAGTTTATTTCATTGTTTCTTTATAGCTGCTAAGGGACTCTCAAACATGGTGCTACAGTGTGTGATTCACAGGTTTTACTTTTCATCCCTCCCATCCAATATTGTGACCTGCCATAACAGATCCTCATCTGATTTAGCTATTGTTTTAGCTAACCAGGTTCAGCTACTCTACTGTTTTTACCTCACTTATAAGTATTGTATTTTGCTCTGATTTCCTTTTGGGATTAATAAAGTGTTATCATAAATGATCAACGTAGCTGACTACAGTAGCTCAGAGATCATGTTGTACAGATCATTGTGTGTTTATATCTGTTTTTGTCCACAAAGTATCTAAAGGCCTATGTTAAGGGGAAAAAAAACACTATTTAACCTAATTTTTTTGCGCCTCAAGACCATGCTTAACAACCTAGTCTAATTATACACTTGGTCAAAAAAGTTGATCTGTATTAGTTAGCAATACATTACATAAGCAGTTTATACAACATGCATTAGCAATATAAAAGACAGAATGCTGTAATCTAGTGCAGTTTTCTCTAAGTGCAACATACGTTCAATCCATTAACATTGTTTTTGTGTGTCAGTTCCAGTTTTAAATATGGTAAATTCAAGTAAAGAAAGCATAAAATCTAAGGCTTGGTTTGCTAATTTGGCTAGGCTTAATATTATCAATGTCATGGAACCTAAATGGCACTGGATGGAATTAGTAGGACCACATAAATAAACCTTAATCAGTTCAATGTTAAAATAGACGTGCTGTGAAAATGTGTTGAACCAAAAATGGTGCCACTCCTCCAGAGACTCCTGTGCTGTTTCCTTCCTGTGTGGTACCACAAGTGTTACAATCTTAAAGACAACTAGATTAATCCAGAACTCTGACTGCCACTAAGTAAAAAAAAAAGGCTCAAAATAAGCAAACTAGCTAGGTACATGCCGAGTAAGACAATACTGTGAAATATGCTCAGCCTATTTCAGAAACGCTCTGTGGGCTATTCTAACACAGTTATTCAGATGCTTTTGAATGTATTCATTGATGCATGCTAATGGATGCATTAAAATAATTGTCTGTAATAGCATAACTCCATTTAACTAGACCTTTCACAATTCAAGTTACAATGATTGGCACATGTGTGTACTATCCTGTAAATTCTGAAAAATGATGGACCTTCTCACGTGCAGTAATCAGAGCTCATGTCCACGCATTATGCTAACCCTTGCATGTTTTCCCTAGGCCTGGAGGTTTTACTATGCACAGGGAGGCTCGGTGCCTGGAACGTCTGGACTTACATTAGCACTGCAAACAATGGCAAATATCCACAAATAACGGCAGCCATCATATGTTATCAGGCTGAGCAGGGATTACAAGGAAGATGAATCATTAACACTATTGCCACTTGAATGCAGCTAAAGCATGATTGGCAGGCTAAGCCTGGGAAAAGGGAGAGAGAAAGAAAGAAAGAGAGGAAGAGAGAGGGAGGCTGTGACATTATCCCCAGGAATCACTGAATCAGGACTGCTGATACTTTTCTTTAGGGGTCAGAGAAAAGGACAGAAGATTACTGTGATTCAGAAAGCACAAATCTGAGAGACTTATTTGCAACAAATCCGCAATGACAAATGGCGACTAGTTCAAAGGTGGAGACAGATCTCGCACTAAAACCAGGTTAAAATTACACACGGTTCTCCACTTTTCTGTCCACAGTTCACCCCATCTTTAGTTTAAATATCTCCATGAGTGATCAGAGACACGTATGGCTTAGCATGCGCTGCGACCCCTCACTCCTCTCTCCCAACAGGACACCAGGTGTATTTTAATGGCTTTATGGAAATAGGTGGAGAGCAGTAAAGCAGAGGATTCTGGGTCATGGAGGGATTTGTTAACTTATTACTGTGTCTGGAGCAAGGCCCTTATCGGCACCTGCCAAGTCTTTGGCAGACCCAGTAGGATTGCACTGACCTCAGTGGAAGTAATGGATATTAGAAAATCTGCCCACTGCGATCGGGGGGGATTGGGTGACAAAACAGGGAGAGATGTACACAGAGGAGAGGAGGATCTTCCTCCAAGGACACAGCACTTGCTCCCTGAGTGCCGAGCTGTGGACTCTATTAAATAAGCCACAAGGTAATTCAGAAATATAGCTGATAAAGCGGTAGAACCTTCTGACTTGAGCCAATTGTGTTCATTGCTATGTGAATACCACAGTATCTTAGCCATGTAAACATGTTAAACGATTAATTACTAGTACTGCTTTTTACCATTTAGGCTTATCCATGCTTATATATTATGCTACAGTACACTAATACTCTGTTTTGCTAATATTTGATTTCTAAGTGTAGACAAACATGCAAGGCATCATTAACCAATGTAATGGCATTCGGGGCAATGCCATTCAGTACATAAATTACAGATCCCAGCTTTTATGTAGCGTAGAATGGATTTATGACAAATTTCAAATTACACAAGATTCTGATTTGGTCTGTAAAAGCCAACCCTATGCCTTTTATATGTGAAAGAATGGAGACTGCACGCTGCTTGGCTTTCACTCTAATCCTATAGCCTAGCAGAGAAATGCCATCCTGGGATCGCATGTTGAGGAAAAAGGAGGCAGATAAAGTCTCCGCAAACTGTGATGAAGAAAATAAAGCCCCGAAAAGGCCTCTTTGAGGTGTAGGCTCTTTCATGTTGCTTGTTCCAAGGAGCTAGAAGGAGCCTGAATCTGAAGCTGTCACGTGTGTAAAATTGAATCAGCCTCAACTAAAGTTGAGGCTAAAACTTTTCATATGGTTAGTTTGCCCTTGTATTTGTTGCTCACATTGCTGGAAGCACATTGAGTAACGCTGACCAGAAAGCACATCATTCTTTGGAGAGATGGAAAATCTTGTGGCAGAGTAATTACAATTGACATGTTTGATTATATTCTGGCCCTGCTTTTAGCACCCCAGTCACCCCAGTTTTCATTATGATGCTCTAACCACCCAATCAGTTCTGACAAAGCTTTCAATTACAAATTAGGTTCCCATACAGAAATAATCTGCAGTCTCATAACTTATCCTTTTTATTCCAAAAAGCAGACTGGAAAGACCGGGATGGAGAGATGCATTTGGTAAGTAGAGAAAATGGTTCTTCTTTTAGTACAAAATGCAGTCAGTTTGACAGCTCATCCCAAATGCAGCCAATTTTCTGTATTTAAGGTGAAACTACCTTGAGAATGTATTAGTCACAGCTGAAATGAAGGCTTTATCGAGAGCCATCACAGATGGTGGAAAACCGGTAGAATGACTGGAGATTCAAGCATTAAATATATACTACTATACTACTTAATATTTACTACTATATACTATTACTAAAGTTTGAATATGAAACTTATTTTGTTGCAGATACATATATAAGATTATTATATCATCATCATACCCCTGGCTAGAGGATTTCGACTTTATGTGGGCTTTGTTGTTAAGGTCTGTGTGGGTGGGCTGGCACTTACTAACACGATGACTCCAAGTTGGTACAAGAAGTGAGTTTATTGAGCGACAAGATAAAGACAAATAATCAAAACACTGTACAAAAGGAAAGAAAACGCAATACACCATTTACAAATGGGTTTGAGTAACAGCCGCGAGGCTGGAACTCCATACACATCTACAAACACTGACTGTACACAGGCGGCTCGTAGTGAGTATAGGTGAGACTCCTCTGAACGGCTGGCCCAGAGCTCTTGCATTCTAAGCACCACCCCTACACACAAACACACTGTACTGTAACATACACCTGGTTGCAACCCAGGTTATGATATTACAGGTAAGTATATACAAATATTATATACAAAGGTGATGATCCCTCTAACATTTCCTTTCCCTGACAGGACCTGCGCGAGAGTGAACTTGGCTAACTGCTCTAATCTTAGCTAGGCCCTCATCAGCATCTCCTGTTGTACCAGTTAGATGTAGTTTTTCTCTTGCAAAATGTCAAATATCTAAAATAGTCCAGTAGTCAGAATTCCTAGTTTCAAGCTTCTGTAGTTCCAAGCTGTAAAAATGACAAAATTTCCAATACTACAAATACGCTGTAGATGATAATTGAGTGTTTTCAATTACTATGAAGTTATAACAAAATTAAACGTGTATGTCCATCTGACTGCCCTGTGGCGGACTGGCAACCTGTCCAGGGTGTATCCTGCCTTCCGCCCAATGACAGCTGTGATAGGCTCAAGCACCCCCCATGATCCAGAAGGAGAAGCGGCTTAGAAGATATTTTTATATATATATATATATATATATATATATATATATATATATATGTGTGTGTGTGTGTGTGTGTGTGTTGCTGATCAATTACCTGTTCATTGTTATTCAGGTAAAGAAATTAGATGATCAAAAAATTACAGTTTATTTTAATTATCGGACAACATTCACTACTTTTTACCACGTCATAACTTCTTGTTGTTCCTACTTCATGCCATAGCATCTTGTTGATCCCACTTTTGTGTGTGTGTGTGTGTGTGTTGCTGATCAATTACCTGTTCATTGTTATTCAGGTAAAGAAATTAGATGATCAAAAATTACAGTTTATTTTAATTATCGGACAACATTCACTACTTTTTACCACGTCATAACTTCTTGTTGTTCCTACTTCATGCCATAACATCTTGTTGAAACCACATTTTGGTGTCTAATTTATAACATTTCAGTCTACACTATGAAAGCTGTCATTCGATAACATTTGATTCCAAACTTTGAATGCCACTGAAAGTCAAGTTGTTAAAAATAAATAAATAAATAATTAAAAATCACCAACACAGTTGTAAACTGAGTGGCGTATTATGGTGCATTTTGCAGTAGATTAACAGACACTGCTTTGACACTCCATGTCCATCTTTGTAGCCTCTGGTGTATTAATATGCCAAATGCCCTCACTTTTCTCTATTATAACGTTGTATGCTGCTCCTCCTCTGATCTTCCCACTGTGAGTAGGTAAACAGCAGCGAATGTCTATCACTGCATGTCCATTAATCATCAGTGTCTCAGATAACAAGACCTGATAAGGCAGCTCACCATCACTGCGGTAGGAGTAATGACTGGGCAGTGACATCTGTAGATATGACTTGTTCGACACAGAAGATCCTGTCTGACAATGACCTTAATGGTCCTGAAAACAGAAGCACCAGTGACTGATAACAGCTTAACTGGTCTGAGCACAAGAGGAATGACTCATGCCTGCTACATGATATGGAGACTGACTTGCAGGTCTCAATTTATTACTTCAGTAGATCATTTAGCCTCATGACTTTGCCATTTCACTGTAGCAATCACTATAATCAATGTTAATATTGAAGACCTGACACAAAGCATGACTCTATGAATAAATACATTTAAGATTGGAAGAAAAGATGACAACTGGATTTGTGGCATGCCTATTTTCTTTATTCAAGGACCAAAATAAATAAACATGACCAGATAAACAGCTAAAACAAACCTGACTCAGTGATGTTAATTCTGATCTCGGGGGCATTTCAACTATTAATGTGAGGTCATATGTACATGTAGTTGATAAAACAGGATGCTCAAACGTAAATTTCATATGTGTGGAGAATCCTCACAAATGATAATACAACTAGTTTGTTTTTTTATGTCTGATTGTGTTTCTTGGTGTTCAAATGAAGGCAACATCTGCCAGGGTCCTTCAGCCACCTACTAATCAATAAGTCGTAATGGGGTCTGGGAATGAAGAGAGAGTTGGGTCGGGGATGTCAATGAATCTGCTTATCTGCGTCTGCCAAGCTGCACAGCCAGTCAGACAGCACAAACCCACCTGTAGATCAGTGATATTGGAGTTTTGTTTGCTGAGCTCCAGACAAAGGGCCAGCAGTTCAGCCACAAACCCCTAATTCACTCATATCAATAGTCTCGCCAGAACAAGGGCACAGACGTCAGCAGTCAGCTTTTGAGAAACTGGAGCAAAGATCGTTATAAATAGATTCAGTCTCTGTTGTTCATGTGTTTGTCTGTCCAGATTTCTTTCATGTGTGGAAACGCAAGTTCACGGTTGGAAAATCGTGATGAATGACTTCACGGTGAAGGGAAGAGCCTCAGCAGACATCTTCATTTATATGGTAAAATCACCCAAAAAAAAAAATTAAGAAATAATAATAATAATAATAATTATAATTATAATAATAATTAATTACATCTACAAATTGTGATGTTGCTGCAGTTACTGTTACAATTTTAGCAGAAACTGTGTGTCAGAATACATGGATGATAAATACTCTATTTTATTTGCAGCCTCCTTCTAAACAACATTTATTGTGGATGACTTTTCTTTTCATTGTGGTGGTGTTAAAAGCGGTAGCAACACACTCCTGGCAAGGCGTGATAAGCTGCGTGAACACGCACCCTGCAATTTTTTTATCACACTGACATGCTCAGAACGCCCCCATACCAACTCAGAGCGTGACTCTCTCAGCGCTGCATTATTAGCATGCTAAGAACATGCCTTTTATTCAAAGACTAGATATGCATGGCAAATGGACACCAACTTTAAATGACATTTTTTCTCTCTCCTTTCTATTTGGTAAGTTCTGGTCTCCACTAGCATTAGCTTAGCAAGTCTTTCCAAAACGTCTAACCCTGACTGACAGGTTGGCACCTTTCACCCCAGTACGAGCAGGTGCTGATCCACTCAGCTGGCTTGTCTGACATCTCTCAGGGGTAATTGAAGGGTTCAGGCTGAACTGATTGCTCCTGATGTTCCCAGATATGTGGAGCTCTTGGAAATGGATCCTTACTTCGCTCGATCAGCCATATTCCACCTCTGGAGCTCAAGACAGAGTTAACTTTTTCTCCCTATCTGAGGCACCAGACATCCCATCCAATAATCTGTCACCCTTGATTTAATCCATTTTTTTTGGACACAAATGAAAATAAACTTACAGCTTCGTAAAAACTCTAGAGGGTTGTGCTTTGAGAGATATTTAATTTGATCTAGATTCCTTGCGATTGTTTTAATTTTTTTTAGTATTAACTTATAATAAATTGTAATAAATTGTATACAATATATGGCAACATCTACACTCTAAAAAGGGCACATATCCCACGTCCATCCATCCATCCATCCATCCATCCATTTTCTAAGCCGCTTCTCCGTCAGGGTCGCGGGGGGGAGCTGGAGCCTATCCCAGCAGTCTTCGGGCGGAAGGCAGGATACACCCTGGACAGGTCGCCAGTCCATCGCAGGGACATATCCCACGTGTGTCTTGGATTTTATTTTAATCCCTTGAGGTTCACTTATAACATGTGTGATTATGAATTGAAATGATCATAATTCATTTTACAGGAGTATTTTCCATTCTCTATTAATTTATAATTAAATGGACTACTTTAGTTACTGTACATTTAAAACTAATATAATTTAAAGAGCTCTGTTCTGAATTGCTGCCCTGCATTGCACCTCATTCAAAATGCACTTAGACATGTAACACTCCTTGGAATCTCAATATAGATGGGTGGAGCTAAACAACTGTAGACTAAATAGGCAGATACATTAAAATTCATTTTTGCAGCAGTTTTGCCATTTGTATATATGGACTGTAAGGACTGCACAGTGAACAGCACAACTTAAATCACTCCAAATAGCATCACTCCAAACCCTTTTATTTTACAAAGCAAATTATATATATATATATATATATATATATATATATATATATATATATATATATATATATATATAAATAGATAAATACAAAATCTCCTTCACCTTCACTTTGCTCTTCTATGGAATCGCTTAAAACCTTAAAACCTGCTAAAACCACAAAGTCACTGATAAGGACATGTCCGATTTTGACCAAAATAATCTTTTTGGCTGAGTACCTGTGCTGCTGCTTTGAGAGTACCTGTGCCGCTGTTTTGATCACATGTCCTTGACCTGGTTTTGAGCCAGCTTTGCAAAGGGTCTGCAGCTCAAAAGTAAAAATGGCTGATGTCCAAACACATTTCAGCATAGGCACTCTCATGTATGTTTGAGTTTCTCATGCCTCACGGGGGAGCTCAAAATAGCAGCAGCTTTACATTTTCCTTTTCTCGTAATTAAATAATAGGGCACATCTAACTGTTGAGCTCATTAGTGACCAATGACATAGTATAATGTTACTCAGTAATATTTACATGCTATTTATAAACCACATTCTCTGCATTTACACAAATGCACAGGCGTAGATCATCGCAATGTGACGCTCTAGTAGTAAATGTCGGAGACAATAAGAACAGTATGTGGTAATGAGGTGCTATGAAGTGTTTTAATGGAAGCAATTTCACATTTTTACATTTGATACATGTATTGTACTGTAAACTGCAGCTGATGGCGTATATATACACATTTACACATGCTCTTGCTACTATAATCCATAATCATGTCAGTATTATGGCTTCAGAGCTAACCAACATTACATTGGCAAAACTTTTTGCAAAATAATGATTCTTAAAATAGTGCCTGGCATTCCGGTGTACTTAGTGATCAAGTATTAGTACTTTGTGAGCATCTCAGGATCCCCATGAGAGGTGGTCTGGCTGGTGGTGAATGTCAAATAATATTTGGTTTAATAAGAATAATAATGAAAATAAGATTGTAATCCTTTGTACAGACTGCAGAACAGGTGTGCATATGACAGCAATAACCAGCACAGAAAAGCTTAAACATATAGTGTAAACATTTATAAAGAAGAGAATTATCATGATATGCATTTACTGTATGTTTGTTCTTCTAGAGTTCAGCATTGATTCCTTGTTTTAAACCCACACACACACACACAAGTAACTTTAAGGTTATTTAAGGGACAGTAATCAATAATGTTCCCGTAACTCCTTAATCTTTATAATGAGCCTCATTGCTCCAATTAATCACAGCCCTTAGAAAAACGACCAGAGCTTGTAAAGCTGCACCAGCATAAAGACCCACAACCCCCAGCCTACTTGACTTGCTTTGCAATGCCACACATGCGTCTAAATGCAAAATAATACTGGTTCTCATGGACTAGATGTTAGATAATCAGAGCAGTTAGTTACAACTCACAAAAATGACCACATTTTAAACCATTGACAGTTTTCTGCCTATTTGCTGTTCCCCTATCATGGTTTTAAGAACTTTAAATAGGGAAACAGGAAAGACAGATATGCTAGTATCTGACTGACATCACATTTGCCACCTCTGCCCTATTGTTGACATGCAGCAGTGACAGTGGCGCCAATAGAAACACCGTTATATAGCAATGGTGTGCCACATGGTTCAACAAAATAGTGTAAGCTTTTATAGCATCTCAGCTGTTCAGTGCTTTCAAGAGACTGGGCTAGCAAAGGAAAAAAAATCTTTGGATAGCAAGAATAAACGGGAAAGACTTCCATCAGCCATCTCATTATCATGTTTTTGTGTGTTGAGAATTGTTGAAAATGGGTATTGACTCATGAATGACTAGAACCTAATTATTTCTATCTAGAGCTCTTCTACTTAAGATAGATAATGAATGTAGTTGACAGAACCCCAGAAAGTCAGCCAGGCTCACGTAACTTAAGGTAGCACTAAACTAACACAGATTAAACCCATTCAGCAAAGAATCAGTTTTGAGACCATGCCGACCTTTGATGGCACAGTTGATGGTACAAAAGACAGAATATGACTGACCTTTCCAGAGAAAAAAATGATGACATGACTCTAGTGATGTGTTTGCTTTTAGCTCTTGTGATTTAGGCTGGTTGAGTTTTTATAAGGTAATTATATATATATGTATGAATGTTATCACAGGCAATAATGCATAATTGATACACTTATCGATCAAGACAACTTATTGAACTGGTACAACTCCAACATCTCCAATCAAACGGATGTTTTCGTGATATCTAGACTTGGAAGACTTAGCCGGCATTGACTGCTCATGTACATTGTGCAGCTGGAATGGTAATAATATGGGTGTGGAATGTATTTTCTGGGTTTGGTGAATAATACATATTTGTGGGGAATCTATTTAATGTTATCATTCAGGAAATATATATGGTGCCAATGACAAGAATGGTTGTGTGAACGACACAAAGCACACTGTAGCTTTTTTTATTTTTTTTTTTAAGCGAGTTTTTGTTGTATTTTTGCTTGCTGCATATTCCTGCATTCAGAGAACTCCAATCAATATAAACACAAACAGTTATTTAGCACTCAAGAAAATAATGTTCTATGTGTCTTTTTTTCTTCTGAATAATCCAGACTTCTTTCTTTTTAAATGTTGATTAGCAAAGCTATACACAGAGTGTTTTTATCTTTTAATGTTTTGCTTCTGCAGCTCTAAAAACTTATCTCTGTCTTACACATTTCCTTAAGGGATGGCACTGCATGAATTCAGGATATTGTGTTAAAAGTGTTTAATTTGAATATAGGGAGATTAATGTGTGTCAGTTAAGATTAGCAACCCGTCAGGCATCTGTTGGATACTTGGGGATCAACAATGTGGGAGCATAGTTATCACCACTAACAGGAAGTCAGGAATGAATGCATAAATAAATAAATACATAATCTGAAACTGATACAGCAACTCCAGCCTTTACCTCCATCATCCCTCTCCTGAAGGTTTCACAAATGGAAACTCAATCGCCGTGGATATCCTGTGCACCTGAAGGGGTACAGCACACAGAGGGGAACATAAGAAAGCATGTGGCCTATTATGTGGGATGATATTACTGCGTTCGAAAACTATTGATCCTGTCCCTGGCCTAATAGAGGGCTATGATCACAGGAGGTGAAGTCATTACTGAGAGGGAGACGCGTGGGATATGGAGTAAGCTAATGTGTGTCCTTTTCCATTTGTCAATGCTAGCATTAGCCACCTGGCAGAAAGGGGTAAGAGGGGTGCAGTCATGTTCCCACACAGAGGCCTGGAGGTGGGGACAAAGGGGAATTGTTATTATCTAAAACACAACCCAGAGGTCAAAAATTGCCTTGCGACACATCCTACTATATGAACAATTGCCTGCGTGGGGCAAGTTCAATAGTGTATTGTTTAAATGTAAATTGCTAAGAGGAGTGAAAGAAGGAAATAAAAATACAGTCGCTAAAGAATATGGAACACATGGCTTTTACCCACTGTGAGGCACCCTGAACTCAGAACGGATGACAAAATGTTCATTTAGCCATATTGCAATTTCAAAAGGTACAGCGTCAAGGTATGTCATCATTAAGTGCCAACAAGATTCATCAATCTGCAATTTAAATTCAAAGCAAACTAAAAAGCCAAGACAATTAAATTAACAAAAAATAAATAAAATTAAGATAGAAAAACAACAAAACATAATACTCAAACAGATTACAAAAAACAAGTCAAGTAGAACTCTTCACTCAGGCCATATGGCATAACTGTATTCAAAGAGAAAATATATCTCCCTGCAATCCTTTCGCAACTGATTCACCATTTCCAAGCTCATGAAACGCGAGGAAATGGAATCATTGCCTGCTTTAATAAAGCATTTTGCTACTGGAGGTCTCATTTTTATTTCTGATTACACATTTATGTTCTCACATTCTGGGTTTTAATAGTTGTTTCATATCTTTCACATAGCTAAGGCTGCATGAGCAAACTAATAAATAATAATAAACCGCAAAATTCAACAAACGTGATCGTGTTCAGAAAGCCAAACACCTTTTAGTCTGACATGTAATTGTTCTGTGTCACTTTGTGCTTAGAAAATGAAAATGGTGAAAAGAATTCCCATAAATACATTTACATAGTTTAGAGCAACAAGAGAGCATACAGCTGTTCCCTGGAATTGTAAATAAAATAAATTTTAAACCAATTAAACCATTGTCAATATTTCTCAAGTAAGAGTCATTACAAATTCAGTTGGGGGCTGTAGGACATTGTGCTGTAAAGTGTCCAAACGTTCTTGATGAGGAATATTGGTGCACACTCTTGTTCCATCCACAGTACATAACAGATAATTTGACGAGCCGTTCCCTTTGTGTTGCTTGTAAGTGCATGATCGCAATAATAAGGTAGTTCAAGTTTGAGGCAGTTAGTTGACCATGATTTATTTCAGTTTGCATGTGTGGCCTTGGCAAAAAAAAAAAAAAAGGAGGGGGAGCAAAACAACAAAAACATCTGTGATGTAAATGTGCAACTAGAAATAAAAATGAGAGACATCCAGTAGCCAGATGCTTTAATAAAGCAGGCCATGATGCCAATTCCTTGGTTTTTATGGGCTTGGAAAAGGTGAATCAGTTGCCAAGGGGTAGAGATTGTGAAAGACGCCTCTTGCAGAGAGAGGCCTGGCACATTTTCACTATGAATACAACAACGCCATATGGCAGGAATGAAGATTTCTCCTTGACTTGGATTTGTCAGAGTGTTTTGCTTTGTTAATTATCTTGTTTTTTTGGTTAGCTTTGATTTATATTGGAGAGATGATGCGCCCTGTTGATACTTTTAACTTGCCTTAATGACATCATAAGAGGGTGGTTTATTTAAATGGTAGGATTATTAGTGGGTTGGTGGCTATTCTATTTATTTATTGGAACTGATGATGATTGCCACTTTATCTTCCAATGCAGTGGCTTTAAGATTTGGCATTGATAGAGATGGGGTCCCAAAGAATGAAGCTAAGAATCACAACAGCAAATCTGAGAATACAACAGCATCAAAACAATAACAAATTCAGAAGCACAGAAATTATTCCTTTTAGGTACAATCTGGCTTCCTTTAAGTGGGTCTTTAGTGCTTCCATGCTTACTTTAGTGCTTACGTGTGCAATCTGCCATAATTTATGTAACAGTTCTATGAGAAAAGCATTCGAAATGACTGCATCACCTACAAGCCACAAGCCTCTGGGTGAATGTAGTAAGTTTTTTGCATCAGTTTCAAGTACATATCGCTGTTGTCGGAAGAAATCTTGCATCTCCATTTTTGTTTTTTTTTTGACACATTTTGGAAATGCCTGGTGCCCTTTACATTATGTGTAAATTTCATGATGAATAGACTAAAAGAAACGGCCAAATGACTTGGGAAAAAAGTCTGGTTCCATCGATTTGCATTAAAAGAAAGGCATGTTTTTATTTTCTCCTGTAAAGTTACCATTTTGGAGATACGAGGTTTTGTTCCAACAATGGCGATATTCTGTCTGTTTTGTGTACAAAAAAAGCCTTAAATGTGCTGTTTATGGTCTATGTGCATGGAAAAAACACAGAATGCACTTCTGTTCTTATATGCGCCACAGGAAGTCATTCTTACCTGTGGCCATCAAACTCTATAACTCCTCCCTCAGTGTGTGATTCACAAAACTCAATACCAAACTGTTCATATGTGCAATAATAACAATTGTGTGTGCAATAACTCAGAGGGACACTAACTTAATTTAAATAATTTAAATAATTGTATCTGCTTTATACCTGATGTTTCATATTACTATCACAATCACTGCCACCTTACTATATTCTTAAGTACTTAAATCTGGTGTACATACTGTAAATTCTCTATATTGTCTTAAATTAGTAGTAAAGTGTTTATTTTTACATAAATGGCTGCAACTGTAACAACTGCAATTTCCCCCTGGGATCAATGAAGGAATCCGAATCTGAATCTGAATCTGAATTTGACAGAGGGCCACACACAACATGGGAGGATCACACAGAAAATGAGACATAAAAAAAATAAAAAACAAATAAATAAATAATAGAAAAAATCATGGCTGATTACTCATTCTCCTCAATTTATTAAAGTTTGAACAACTAGCTGTGATTGGCTTTAGAAGCAAATTTGGCCTCTCTTCAAAACAAGGTGGAATTTTGCATCATTGTTAGGGGACTACCATTAACAGTGATAGTAAACATGGTGGTTAAATGGAGACACAAACCTTGAACTCATGCTGAAAGAATATTTGCATGTTCTCAGGATTCATTATACACGTGTGAGAAAGATGCAGCTCAAATTATGTTATGCAGCCGTAATATGCACAGGTATTCCATTTTACTGTTTCACGAATAGCATTCGCCCATCTATGATAGAATAACACCTGTAGAACGTTTTAGTGGGAAGGAGCTTCAGTCATTAATGTTGTCATCTCTGTCCCTGAAACATCATTTTCTTTTTCGTCTTTTGTTGTTGACTGCTCCGTTATTTCACTGCACTTTTTAAACCCAGCACCTCACAAGTGCGCAATTGGTAGGCTGTCATGCACATCAGTCCTATGTGCAATTGTAGTAAATTAAACATTATTTTCAGATGCATTGTGAGCACCTACCATCAAGGTGCATTTTGTGCTGCACCTGCACTTACATCTGGCCCTCTGTTCTCTAAGCTATACACACCTTTTTCACACATCACAGATACCTTCAGCCTTTTGTGCAAAATGTTTCACACAAAACACTGTATAAAGGAGAAACTGAGCACTGTGAGTACACACAAGTGTGTGTGTGTGAGTGAGTGAGTGAGTGAGTGAGTGAGTGAGAGAGAGAGAGAGAGAGAGAGAGAGAGAGAGAGAGAGAGAGTGAGTGAGAGAGCGCGAGAGATTTGGAAAATTGTCCATTTTTAAATGTTGCAAGAAAAGGATAAAGGTAGGAGCCCTGCTGGTGACATCCTGTATAAACAAAAAATAATGCGTGGCCACGGCTTACTAAGGCATGGGAACGAGATCCTAATGCATAGCCCCAACTTAGAACATGACCACGCCTTACCAAGTTGTGGCAATGCATTATCTTTATACCAACATGCATTATCTAGCCAGCAACCCAATAATAAAGCTACCAATTACATGAACCCACTTATGTCAGAAAGTCTGTTGTCAGTCATTATGTCTTAACGCAGAAACTGTGTTAGTATGGCGCTAACATAACATTGCAAATCCCATAGCAGCATCAACACAAAGTATTGTAGTGGTATCGAAACAATGAACAAAATTCATTTTGTTTAAGAAGCAGCTTTTTAATTATAAAAAGAGCACCAGGCACACTGTACATACTTCACTTCAGAAATGTGTAGCTGGTGTTCATGATTAAACGTTAAAAATGAACAAACTTATGAAGATACTGGAATATCTCCTGTTTAGGGATTTGTGCTAGGTTGAGGAGATGATGCCTCTCCACATTTCTTCCTCTTTGGTGTGGTGCTCTGAAGTCCAAGTCATTGTTGATAGTAAAAGTCTAGTCAAGCCATTTTTGTCAAGTCGAGTCTGATGCCATCTATTTCGCAGCTTGAGACTTACTTAAGTCCAAGTCAATCCTGCTCAACACACCGGTGATGGACAGAGTAACAGCATGGGTAGTGTGTGGCACTGGAATAAGTACATCAGGCACCGCAGTAAAGGTAGGAAGACTGTAAACCAATGAAGTACACCTATATGGCATGCATACCTGATAGAATGGTCAAGGGAAACTAAAAAATTGGCATCTCAGTGTATAATTTCATCATGAGAGCCTTAAGTATATAATCATATTAATATACACATGGATATTATGCACTTTAAACTAAGATAGCCACAGGAGTGATCTTTGAAATTGAAATTAAATTTGGACCACTACCAGTACTCTGTCATGAAATACAAAATTGAGCAAATTAAAACTAAAATAATTGCATCCCCATCACTGTTTTCTTGTAAGTTGCTCTGGATAAGAGCGTCTGCTAAATGCTGTAAATGTTTTGTTCAGTGAGTTTAAATTTTGATTCATATCAATAACATGTTTTAAACATGCTGTTTAAAACTTTTTTCAACTCTTTGTAATGTATTAATGTTTCTTTTGTGTAATGTGAGTAAAAATTATTTACTAGATAATTTTACAGCGTCTGAACTGTTTTTATATGCCTGTGTACTTTGACACATTGTCCTGTTAAGTGACACAAGTAAGCAAGTGCTTTTTGTTGTTTGTTTGTTGTTTGTTGTGTGTTACAATTCCCATGTCACATCCAAAACAATTTATGTATACAAGTACTTTCAGGAAGTTTTTGGAAGGATTTCTGAATAAAAAACAAACATCGATACGCAGACTGATCAAAAAGGTACGTCATGATATGTTGGTCCTAAAAAAGAGAACTCTAAGAAAAAATGTGAAGAAGGGAAACTGGCATTTTCAGCTTATACTCAGTCTGCAAATGGCAAACCTGGTCAGTATTGTGCCTAGATTGCCTATGTGGTCCTCATCAAGTAGATCTGCAGATTATTAATGTGAACTATGATGAAACAATGTGGGCCTGGAACACAAACAGCAAGACCACTATACTTAATGCCCTGATTTGCTGAAGAATAACATTTTCCATCTCCCTTCCAGAACAAATCGTATTATAAACGCTTTATATATTTTATGTGTATTATATTATATGTGTGTAGCTAGTTGCAGAGTTACAGCAGAGGCAGGGGTTACAATGTTTCACAGTGACCTTACTTATAAACCTTGGGAGGAACCAAGAATAAAAAATTGACCCATCCTCTTCTTGGTGAGGTGACAATGCATGTATGTTCAAGATACAACATTTCAAAGCACTTAAGTATGTACAAAGCCATTATATAATCTAAAGACAAAATCTGCAAGGTTAAAAATCATATAACCATCACAATCTATGTCAGGTGCTTTAGAGAATTCACCCTCAGCTTAAACATGTCAGTGGTAAAAGCAAAATAAGAGCATTTTTTGCTCCCTCTTTAGCCTTGTTGAATGGTAATTCAGGTTCATATTGAAATAATAAAAACTCATATCAATAATATAAACTCATGAGTCATTGACTTCAGAGATTTATCTGAGATGATAGGTAGAAATAAAAACTTTAACATGAATTAGAGAATAGCAATGCACTGTTTATTAAAATTCCAGCTTGGTCAAAAAGTCTCTCTCTAAATAATACATTAGTACTCGTATGGTATTATTTATTTGAAGCAACATTTCCTTTTATTAATTCCTGCAGCTAAGTAGATGTATGTCTCTAAAAAAAAACAAGCCTCAGTTTTAAAAATAGCTTTTGGCATATTTATGTGGAAGTACTCAGACATCTTACTAATTATGTATATAAGATCTAAGAATATCTAAGAGTTAGGCTGAAGCCTGATGTCTGCTTATGAATGATATTTATCCTGTTAAACAGAATGATGTTTATTCACTAATGTGTTTGTATTAATTTATCTTTTGTAAATATATATGCCTAGCAGGTCTTGTACATGTAAACAGTAGGCAAAAAAAAAAACCTCATTAACGCCTTAGTTCTTGTTGTATTTGCACCATTGTCATCAATACAGTTCTCCTTTCTCCAAGTCTGATTTGAATTTCAGAGCCTTTGTGCAGGCTGCTCTCCTCTGTTTATCTTAACATGCAGCCATTTGCTCAAGGGCTTGGTATTTATAGGCCTAGAAATGTACACGGCTTATTTATTGCCATCAAATCATCATAGCTGTCAAGAAGCATCTTTTGTAGACTAAACCTTTCCCATATCTGTGTACTCGTAATTGATTCTCTGTTATATCGCTAGTGAAATGCCGTTGAGATAACCAAGCTGCTGTGTGCATGGCACAAAAGCCTCAGAGAAGTTGGATAGACTGTCACATCTTATCACAACTTTGAAACACTGGGGGAGAGAGGAGAAAACAGGGGAAATGAGGTGCTGCTCTGAAACATTTTACAGTGCTCTGTTACCATGGCAAATGTTCAAAATGCTCAAAGGCCTGCCAGGTGAAACATATCACACAATCAGTTTTGCAAACTGATCACTAAATGGGGTAAACTGAGCTTAATTTATTTTAAGGATGCGCTCCTCTCTTCATTACTTCACATTTGCATTACAAGATGATGCTTTAGGCCCTTAATGCTGAGAATAACGTACTGTTACAAACTCAACAAAAATGATCTACTGACTACAGATCTTAAATAATGCAAACCTTATGACTGTGTACTTGATTAATGATTGTACACTACAAAATTCAATATATAAAGTGCTGGTGCTTTTATACACCAAACACTGTCAAACATTATATCCCCTAGATGGAAATATACAAAACAAGCAGGTAAAGTTGGAATGAAATCCTTGTGGGAGGTGGGGGCTTTTTTTATTTGGCATGCCAATAATATATTTGCTTCCTGACCTTCAGGAGTATCATAATATTTAAATCAGTAGCTCTGCTACACAAATGTCTGCAGTAACAACACTACTTTTCACTTCAACATGAATGGGTGGGCTAAACTACAACAAGCTAAATGGACACTCTCTCAAATGTGTTAATGCTTGTGACATCAAAAACAGCATAAGAGAAGCTGTAGTAATAAATCTGTTCTAAGTGAATGGATGTATAACATTGGAAAGTGATACCTTGCTAGAATTTAAGTTACTGTGTAGCCAAAGGTCAATAAGACTGCTCAATTCAGCTTTACCTAATTATATGGGGTAGTGGGAGCTGATTACAGCTGATTATGACTAGGGTTATGCCTAGACCAAGCTTTATTATTATAAGGTCCTTGTTCAATCAAGTCAAACATTAATGTAAATTATTAAATGATTAATTAACAATGTAAGACAAATTATACACAGAGGGTTTGATTAACAGGGCCATCATTAATATGTATACGGAAATAACATATCAAAAAGGTCCACTCAAAATGTATGAGTGTTGCCTCTATATTTGGTACAGTTATCTACACTTTTAAAAACAATGGCTGCTGAATGTTTCTTTGTTTGGATATACGACTCTACGAAAAAATAAATAAATAAAATTCTGCTGAATCTTTACAATATGTGACTTCATTAAACTTTAAGTCATCTATTGAATGGTTGTTTAGGAAAAAAACAAAAGTGGTTGTTCTATAGCACTGCTTAAAAAAACCCCTTCCGGTTCCATTTTCCACCTTTATTTTTCAATGCAGATGTGAACCAGCAATAATAGCGCATTTGTTTTCAGTAGCATGACATATTTAAGAGCAGCACAGTACTAGGGTCTCCAAGTGTGTTTGAGGGAGAAGTAAAATATCACTGTTGACGCAGCCAAAATTCAGAAACTGTCATTATATTGTGATAGAAGATGATGAGAAAATGATATGACAAAAGATATGATGAATCATGGCAACAGACATGAACCAAAAAGGTAAAAGAGGTCAGTTTTGATCTCAGGTAAGGAGTGTAGTAGCGTGTTGCACATCTTTTGTCCTTCAGAACAGCATGAACGTTGCACCACATATAACTGTCTTGTAAACTTGCTGCAAATTTGAGAGCTGCAGTCTTACTGTGAAAAAACCCTTTCTGTCTTATCCCAAGAATACTCCACAGAGTTTATCCAGGGACTCTGCAGGTCACTGAAGCAAAGAAAACTTACTGTCATGTTCCTGGAACTGTTCAGTCACAACAACTGCCTTGTGACATGATGCATTATCATGCTGGAATCATTCATCCAACTGTTGACATATCAAGCCACGTAGGAATGAACTTGGTTAGCGACGTTTCGATACTCTGTGCCATCTTAATGTTCCTCAGTGGGTATCAAGCACCTTAATAATTGCCATCAATAATAATCCCCTCCCCCATGATTCCTAAACGTGTGATTTCATATACCCACTGTGGAATCTATTGATTTTGGCATCCTTGTTTTGTAAAATTATTCATTTAAACTGTGTGAATAAAGATTTTTGTTTTACTTTTTGTGTAAAGTTGGTGGCTTGTGGCTAAACTGCTAGAGCTCTTACAAACTCGCATGAAGAACAATACTTATCAGCTCTATCCTCAGCCACATAGCTTTGACAGAATTTGTGATTTTATTTTGCTTTCATGTTTTTAATCCATGAGTGTAAATTACTACAGTACCCAGCATGCATCACAAAATATATCATACAACCATCGAAAATCCCTGTGGTCCTAAATTAATAAAGACTGTTAGCTTAGCCACTGATATATAGGCTAATAAACAACAGAGCTAGCATTAGTGCAACTAACCTTAGCATTTTCCTTTGTATTCCATTTAAAACTGCCTGCAGAGTGCAGTATATCTGGGTAGAAAACATGAGGATGTGATTGTTAATGATTCGCTAGTGAAGTGGATAACAATTATTCTATATACAGGAGACTTGACCTTGTTGTGCAGGCAGACGAATCACCATCATAATCACTGCAACATGAACATGTCAAATGAACTGTAGGGGTGTAAGATAACTAAAGCAACTAAACGTTTTTGCTACACCAAAAAAAAAAAAAACACAGTACAACAAACCTTTTTTACCCCCCAACACAAAATAACAATGTAAAGGTTCTATAGCATATTTTTCCCCTAGAACTGTTTACCTAAATCAAGAACCATTTAGGAACCTTTATTTTTTAAGAATGTGCATTTATTTTTTGAACAATTCTTTCTACTAGCTTTAAGTGACATAGTGACACATTTAAGTGACCAAATTAGATGTTACCTGGTTGTTGGTCTGCAAGTTAAGCCCTAATCATGACTCTTCATGAGGGTTGGATCACACAAAGTGACCCTTATTAGTCCCACAATGGGGAAATTTGACCTCTGCATTTAACCCATCTGTGAAGTGAAACACCACATACACACTAGTAAGCACACACACACTAGGGGGTAATGAGAACACTTGCCTGGAGCGGTGGGAGCAGTCCTTGCTCAAGGACACCTCAGTCATGTACGGCTCTGGGGATCAAACCAACAACCTTCCGATCACAGGGCCGGTTCCCTAACCTCCAGCCCATGACTGCCCCACAAAGAAACGTTCGATCCCGGCTTGATATGAATACGCAACCTTCTGATCTGGAGTCAGATGTGCTACCATTGTGCCATGAAGTCCTAATTATTTAATACCAATATATAATTATAAGATCTCTTTAACCAGAAAGTGTGTTCAGAGGTACAATTAATGTAAAAAGTACCACATTCACCGTTTATTTTCAACTTAATAAGGATTATCCCTATTAGAAGATTTCTGTGAGGACTAGACTGCATTCAGCCACAAGAGCATCAGTGAAGTCAGGTAATGATGTTTGAAGATTGGTTCTGGATCACAAACGTCACTTATACCTCATCCCAAAACTATTGGTTACAGCCCCATCATTCCAGAGAACACAGCCCTTCTGCTGTGGTGGTGGGCTTTATTCCCCTGCTATTCATGCTTGGTACTGGAGATGGTGGCCTTAGGCTCATGTTTGAAGCGTAAGATGCATAAATCTGTAAATGTAAATACTTCCAGTTTCACAAAAATAAATAAATAAATAAAACAAAATAATAACAATAATAATAATAAAAGTGAGCTTTGTGAATAGCTGGTACAGTTTCAATACTGAGAAGCGTACAGCTAAGTTGAGTTACTAGTCTAACTGAGCTTTTGTGAGAATCAACTTGCTTTTGGACATTGCTTTCAATTTCTTTCATCCACTTCTTTGATCAGAGTAATTAACACCAATGATAAATGCAGGAGAGGGCGCTTCCTTCTGCTGCAGCATACACTGACTTCAAAGCAGCACCAAATGAAAGAATCAGTCAAAGCTGTCCTGCAAATGAAAATTGTTTTGGTAATATGATTACATGTAGATATACATTTGTTGTAACATTCTCCTTTTAGTTTTCTTTAGAACTTTTTAAAAACTTGCTCTGTTAAACTGGGAAATGAGATTGAAAAAAGGTATGAACTTTGGAGATCAGAAGACCTCGGCCATGACGTAATTTACATCAATACTTATTTGTATTTATCACTTTTTATGAATACTAGGTTGTAGCATGCAACACCCTGTTTTTCAGGTGTTCCCTCATTGGTCTGAGCAGCCACCTGTAATCTCCTGCTCAGTACAGCTAGGGTGTTTTTGACAAGGATGGAAACCAAGGTAATGTTTGCACTCTAGTTTCTATAGACTTGTTATCCTTGAGTAAAGCTCCAAAGAATTTTAATACCATAATTTATTACTAATGCCAAATTTATTTAGCATGCCATAATTATTTGCATTAACAGAGGAAAAATGTGTCCATTTTGGGAAGGCTTGCCTTGTGTAGATGTAACGGGATTACTTCTGCGTTGTGTAGGGTTTTAATGATGCATTGTTGAAGTGATGACATCAGCACACCAGCTTAACATGAGGGAGCATTTATTTTATCCACCTGCACAGAGTTTACAAAAGGCGAATAAACAGGCTTCATTAGTTTTTCTCTCTCTCTCTGGTGCCCTCAGCTGCGCCTGTTAAACACCGTGCACTCAGATTACAACAAAGCTGCTACACTACATGAACTATACAAACCCTAAAATTGCAAATAAAAGTTACAGCTCTTCTTTAAAAACAAACAAATGCATGCACTGCCGGTTTAGTCTGGTCATATTAAGCAAAAGAAAAGAAGAAATATACTGTGAACAATTAACATCCCTACTTCGTAATTAGCATTCCACCTTAACAGAACTTGTGGCCAACAGCGAATAAAAACGCACTAAAACCTCATAAAACAGGGTGTTAACTGCACAACAGCATAACCAGTGTGTGCTATAATGTTTTTGTGACTGAATGAACTCGTTTTATGTCGACAACTGGAAAATACAAAGTGTGTTTTAAACTTTAAATCAAAGTTCTCTTTTATATATTTCTCAAGCTAAATTTTTTGCAGTAGCTAAAAGAAAATAGAATTTTACATTTCATAGTCCCCCTTTTTCTCCTCAATGAATAGCTCCAACAATTAAAAGTGAAGTGAATAATCTAGTGTAACAACATCATACTGCCACATTCTCCCCCACTGTTTTACACTAGATTATGAACTAGCAATCTACAACACATAGATCACCTTCCAATATATGCACTAATGGAAAAAAAAACAAAACAAATCATCCATAAATTCACAAGACTAGGATGTAGGATCTTTGATACCTCATTAATGAGAGTTTATTAATTGTTTAAGGCTTTGAGCAGACATAGTTTGGATGAGTCTATTCACTGGTTTAATAAATCTTCCTAGCCTGGTGTGTATTTTATCAGTTTGAGTAACCTTGGATGAAGGTGAAGATAGCTCTAGAGTGTTCGGAGGCAAAGTGTCTTCTACTGGAACTGTAGATACCATGTTATTACGAGACCTAATGGTTGTAGAGCTGATCTCAACATGCTCAGTGTCACCATGACATGACAATGAATGTGGTTGATTCTGAGAATTGTCTGCAGACCAGGGGGAGGCTGTATCATCCAGACCTATGACTGGTTCACCCTGATCATCCTCCTGTTGGGTTCCTGCCCCATCTTCAAAATCAAGACTGCCTCTCCCTCTCTTTTCGCACCAGTCATCTGTATCCTCAATTTGTCCCACCTCTGGAGTGTCCTGTAAATCAGCGACCCATTGGGTTGTCGTGTCATCGCACATATGAGTCTGACCATCAATCATCAACATGTTATGGCTTATACTGTCTGAGCTGTAGGAGCCCTGCTTTCCAGACTCACCCCACGAAGGCACTGGCAAAAAGTTCACTGGCATTAGTAAATTTCAATGAACAGTCTTAGTCCGTCCCGTACTAGGATTACGAATCCTGTAAATGTTCAGTGAGTCATTCGTGCTCACCACCACATAGACTGTGTTCTCCCAGTGATCAGCTAATTTCTTTTTGCCTCTCTCACCTTTATTCACAAGAAGAACTCTGTCTCCCACATCTAGAGACTGACCTTTACAGTTGCGATTGTAGTTCTCAGCTTGCTTGTTCTGCTGAAGCTTTGCATGCATCTGAGCCAGTGACATAGCTTCCCTTAGGTTTTCCCCCAGAGACTGAACATACCTACCCACATCGACTGTTACATCATCCAAAAGGACGCTCTCGAACATGACATCAACTGGCAGATGGGGGGTACGACCAAACATGAGAAAGAAAGGCAGGAAGCCAGTGGTCTCATGCACCATGCAATTGTATGCGAAAGCCAGAGTATTCAACAACTGTGGCCATTTGGTTTTTGACCTAGGTGGGAGCGTCCGAATCATATTTCCCAGTGTTCTGTTGAAACGTTCTGCCTGCCCATTGCCCATTGGGTGGTATGGTGTGGTATGTGATTTGCTGACTCCTGCTAGTAGTAGTAATTCAGCAATGAGCGAACTTTCGAAGTTTGCTCCCATGTCAGAATGTAGGCGCTTTGGGAAGCCACATATGCAGAAGAAATTATTCCACAGCAGATGGGCAACTGTCTTCGCAGACTAATTTGGGCAATGGTACGCACAAGCAAGCTTTGTGAAATGATCAGTTATGACAAGTACATCAACAGATTTGTTATTTGCATCCTCTGCAGACCAAAAGTCAACACACAGACTAACTCCAATGGTGCAGTAGTTGTCACAGAAACAAGTGGCGCCCTAGCCTCTGGTTCCGGTGACTTTCCCAAGATGCACCTCTTGCAACGTGTAACATACTCTTTAATGTTTTTCCCCATGGAATCCCATTAGAATTGTTGCCTTCCAAGCCACAGGGTATGCTGTTGCCCTTGATGGCCAGCTTCATCATGTATCCTCTTCATGACCTGGTTTCTCAGAGCTCCTGGAACGACATATTGAAACAGCTGGTTGTTTCGTCAAATGATACAGTATACCCATGCGTATCGTAGGTTTGCCCCACTGCTTTAGAGTGGGTATGGTTTCTCTGGGCTCATGAACCCTTTCTCTCGTAGATGGCCTCCTCCCTTGCTCTACAAAGAACTTCACTCTGCTAATGACAGGGTCTTTACACTGCTTATCGAGTAATTCCTCATGAGAAAAGACAGGTAGCGGGTTCAGCCCTGGTACCATCAACTTCTCCAGATGCTGCACATGACAGACAGCTCTCAGAGTAGCACCTTCCTTCCAGCGACAATGTGACTAACACAGCAGATACCTCTTCTCGTGACAACCGTCCTGCAGTGTCACCCAACACCGGGTCAGCCCGTTGGCTATGCAAAACATAGCAAGGAACAGCCTCACAAGACCGGTTTGCCTCAGGCAGCTCACAGGACAACCGAAACACGTCCTGAACATCATCCACATTCAAAGTCTCCGCTTCATGCAACAATACATTATAGGGAGTCCTAGTCAGTCTGCTCATGGTCCATGGTTTGACAAATGGCTCCCTACTTAAAGCATCCGCAACAATGTTTTTAGCTCCAGGGATATACTGAATATCAAAATCAAAGGGAGCTAATTTTGCCACCCACCTTTGCTCACAAGCATCAAGTTTCGGTTTTGTCAGAATATACTTGAGTGGATTATTATCCGTCTACACAGTAAATCGGTGTCCCCATAGCCAGTGACTGAATTTGTCATGTATGGCCCACTTCATAGCCAAAAATTCAAGTCTGTGAGCTGGATATTTCGACTGTGCATGATTGAGGGTTTGCTGGCAAAAGCTATAGGTCTTGCTGTGTCACAACCACCCTGAAGCTGAGAAAGCACAGCTCCAAGACCACTGGTGGAGGCATCAACAGAGAGTAGGAAAGGTTTTAAGCCAGCAACGCTTGATTAACCAAGGCTACCTTCAAATTTTGTAGAGCTTGTTTACAGTCAATGGTCCAGTCAGCCGGCATGAGTCTACGAGTCTGGCAGGATTTCTTTGCACCTTTGCCCTTTCAAGGCTTTTTCTGACCAGCTATAAGCTGAAATAGTGGCTTCGCTAGTGTGGAACAGTGTTCAATGAAGTGTTGGTAATAAACAATCATGCCTAAAAATGATCTTATCTTTTCTGTTGAGGGGGTGGCACCATCATTCTCCATGAGCTGCTGTTGTCACATTCACAATCGCTTCCACCTTGGCTGGATCAGTTGCCACACCATCCTCAGACACAATGTAACCTAAAAATTTAACTGATCTCCTTAAAAATTGGCACTTGGATGGGGGCAGTTTCAAGTTGTGTGCCCTGAGGTGCTGAAACACCATCTCAAGTCTTTGCAGGCTTTCTTCCTCAGACTTAGCAAAAACTAACACGTCATCCAAGTAGCAAAGAAGACTAAAAAAATTTTGATCACCAAAAATTGTCAACATCATTCTCATGAAGGTGGCAGGACTGTTGCATAGCCCTTGTGGTAAACGATTGTACTCATGTAATCCCAATGGTGAGGAGAATGCTGTGTATTTCTTATCCTCTTCATGCAATGGGACATTGTAGTACCCGGAAGTCAGATCCATGGTACTGAACGCATTACCCCCTAATGCGGCAAGGACATCAGCCTGATGAGGGAGAGGGTGCGCATCCTTCACAGTACGCGCATTCAGCCATCAGAAGTCTGTACAGATTCTTAGTTCACCATTTCTTTTCTGAACTAGAACCAATGGCGACGCAAATTCACTACTGGACTTTCTGATGATCTCTTTTTCTTCCATTTCATCCAATGTTTGTCGTAGTTTTTGATAGTGGGCTGGAGAGGGCCTCCGATATGGAAGTCAAAATGGTCTATCATCAGTTAGGCAAATTCTGTGACAAAACCCTCGTGCTTCTCCACAATCTAGGCTATGCCTGGAAAACACAGTGTCATACTTAACAATGAGGTCCACAAGTTTGCTTTTCCAAAAGGGTGACACTTGACAGTCTTCAACATGTATGCCCTGAAGTCCAAGGCTGGTCAACTTACTGTCACTGCTTGTTCTGGAACCTTTCACAATGCTTTTAGCTGTGAGGCTTCCCTCTGAACTTTCACTGTGCAGCGCTCCCACATTTTGATGAGTAGAAACATCCTTGATGCTTTCAAGATCCTCCAAAGCTGTATAGCTATAACAAAGGAAAACATCTGCTACTTTAGCATTCCTCCTCAAAGTGATTTCAGCTGTTGTTGGGTTCACTATTTTTACTGGGAGCCATCCATCCTCCCAAAGAGGTGAAATTACATGGCCTACCAGTGTGTTGCAAGGCACACAACGAGATGTGTGGGCTCAATAACAACAGTGCTACCAATAGAAAGTTTAGAATCCGGTGGCAAGCGAGCCCATACAAGATGTTCACTCAATGGCTTAAGGGTGACTGAACTCTTCAGCTTCACTGTCCCTATTTTATCTGGAATAGTCTCTCCCCTCCATCTTTCAAGATTGGACAACAGACGTAAAAACTGACTGTTGGTGGACTGGCATGAATGATCAGTAACCATCAATGTTCTTGAATTGTCTGATCAACGGTTTCAAGACGTTAGTGCCCAAGATCAGCTGGTCAATCTGGCCATCCACAACAAGAACAGGGACCACAAAGCTGAAACCGTATAACTCAAGCTTCAAGTTACAGATGCCCTCTGGTTTAGTTTGCTTCCCACTGCAACCTACCAAGACAATATCTGAAGGAGACAAAAAGTCTTCATCAACTATGCCTGCTTCTCTTAGTTGTGGAACAATATCTGCACACAGAGTGGTTGCCATTGATCCACTGTCCAACATTCCCTGGATTTCAAATTTATCTTGCACTAAAACAGAGGTGTAGAACAAATCTTCACTTTGTGCTGTTCTCAATGAGTTTTGGAAGATCACAGTCTTGTCTTTTGCTGCTGATTCACAATAATAATAGTAAACAGATTCAATGTCATCAGTGGAGGTGTTGTTGATGAGCCCCGTATTTACCTCCTTCAACGCAAGGCTCTCTAGTTTTCCTGAATTCTCTCAGTTCGCTTTGAATCAGCAGTCTGACAACCACCCGAAACACAGTTATAACTGACATGTCCAGGAGAAAAGCATTTAAAACAAAGTTTGTGCATCCTGCAGTGGACATTGGTGGTGTGTTCTGAACTGCTACAGACTTTGCACACTCTGGGTCGTTTAGCTAGGCTCTTAGTAGAGGCAAGGCGTGCAGACTGGGAATTACTCACAAGGGCTTTCTCCAGCATGTTCAGGACTCTGTCAAGGGTGGTTTTCTTTAAAATGCTGGGTGCTTGTTCTGGCTCACAACTGTTACTATTGTGTGATGAGTTTGTCCGACAGTTGTTATCCACACTCTCCTGAGACTCTTCTGAGATTCTCATTGCATTTTGTTTAACGTGACACTTCTTTGCCTTACGTTCCCTCAGGAATTCATCCAAGCCTTCTTGAACCTCACAAGCTGTCCAAGATCAGACTGCTTTGCTCTTAAACACCAGGGAAAGATCTTTGTCTGGGCAGTTTTGAACAAGCATAAATGCTAGTTCCATACTACGATTAAACATCGCTCTCCCTTCACTACTAAGGCTTTGCTCAGCCACTTCTGCTGCTTGATTCAACCTTATCCAATGGGTTCTCACTAGCATGTGGCTTTATTGCATAAAAATCAGCTAAAGGTAACCCTGAACTGACAGACTCACTAAAGTGCAAAAACTGCATTTGCATCAGTAATTTCTGAGTTATTTCACATCCAGACCTTTGTTATATCCCTTGCATGACCCATGAGCCTATTAAGTATCTCACACAGTAACTCTGAATCAGAGCACTCTTTCTTGCCACCCCGAAAGTTATCACCACGAAAGTATGGAGGTACACTTACATCTGACTTCAGCACTAAATTTAGCTTGGATGCATCAATGACTGTAGCACTCAACTGACTAGGCCTAGAAGCAGGCGACGTTGGTTCATTATGAGCCCCGAAGACTGAATCAGCTTCCACGCTGTGTGACAGACTTGCTCGAACAGATACACCAATCTCTGAGCCTATCTGATGAATCAAGGCAGTAATATGACTACTAGCCATACTGTGGTCAGAGAATCTCGCATGTGTATTGTCGGGGCTAAAGGTGAATGCAGGAATTGCCCTCTCAGACTGATTCAGTAGTCTACCCCTGCCTGTGCTTGTGAGTTCAGGGCTAGCAAACATGACACTTTTCTCAGTATGAGGAGTAGAAAGAAAAAAACCCTGCCCCTCCCAAAACTCAACTGACTGGCTTTACAACTCGCCCCATCATTTACTATGTCCTCCATGCTTATCAGAATGCAAACAGCTTAGCAAATCTATTCAACTATACAAAATAATAAATGTTTCACATTATAGTGAAAACATGTCCTAAAAGAACAGAGGAATCACGCTGTTGTACCGAAGAAAACTGTTACCGTAACGAAAACATTCTTTGCTCAACAAGGTTCAAACCAGAATTTTAGGAGAAGCTCCCCAGATCAGGATTCTTCATTGGAGCAGCCCAAGCCTCCCTGTAGTGTAGTCATCACTTAGCAGCACACACGGTGGTCTGCAGTCTGCTGACCAGTCATCAGCCACGGTCACGGCACCACTTTGAAACGGGATTACTTCTGCGTTGTGTAGGGTTTTAATGATGCATTGTTGAAGTGATGATATCAGCACACCAGCTTAACATGAGGGAGCATTTATTTTATCCACCTGCACAGAGTTTACAAAAGGCGAATAAACAGGCTTCATTCGTTTTTCTCTCTCTCTCTGCTGCGCCTGTTAAACACCGTGCACTCAGATTACAACAAAGCTGCTACACTACATGAATTATACAAACCCTAAAATTGCAAATAAAAGTTACAGCTCTTCTTTAAAAACAAACAAATGCATGCACTGCCGGTTTAGTCTGGTCATATTAAGCAAAAGAAAAGAAGAAATATACTGTGAACAATTAACATCCCTACTTCGTAATTAGCATTCCACCTTAACAGAACTTGTGGCCAACAGCGAATAAAAATGCACTAAAACCTCATAAAACAGGGTGTTAACTGCACAACAGCATAACCAGTGTGTGCTATAATGTTTTTGTGACTGAATGAACTCGTTTTATGTCGACAACTGGAAAATACAAAGTGTGTTTTAACTTAAAATAATGGAGCTGCGCCAGCACATACCTTCTCTCACAGTGACGTTTCCCAAAGAGGACGAAAGGTGGGGCTACAGCTTTCTTCGTACTCCACTCAAGTAATGGCTGCTAAAACTCCGCCCATATTGATCTTGCTCTAGTAAATCAAAGTTCTCTTTTATATATTTCTCAAGCTAAATTATTTGCAGTAGCTAAAAGAAACTATAAAATGATTAGAACAGAGTTTTACAGATAGAATTTTACATTTCATAGTCCCCCTTTCTCTCCTCAATGAATTGCTCCAACAATTAAAAGCCCTTGCTGATTTCAAAAAATCCCTGAACTGAATAATCTAGTGTAACAACATCCCACTGCCACATAGACATTTACCATAATTTAGTGTAATGTCTCAAAGCATACTGGTGTGGGACTGCAAGCCCGTTGTGTTGAGGATGGTAAGACTTTGCTTCTTCATTATAGAATAAGACAGTAAAAATTGGTATGATAAGAGAGTTCTGTTCTTATGTCTTTGTAGGATCTGAGATGTCTAAACAGCTGCTGTTTTGTCTTACCTATGTTGATTTAATTCTGCAGTTGCCTGATTGCTGTTAATACTAGCATGAGCTTTCTTGATGCTGATCTGAGTGATCACACAGGTGTGAGACTAAATAGCTGCACTAGGGGAGCATGTCCTGGGGTTTATAGATTTTTCTATTTTCTCTTTTCCTACAGGCCCCCTTTGTCTTGACTGGCAGGTATGTGAACAGCAGTGGAAACCCCTGAGCTCTGAGAATGTTAGATTCTTCAAGACAAGACACAATGAATGCAATTTCTTGAACAATTAGCCAGTTAGCATTACTAGAGCGAGGAGATGACATCTGATATATAAATATATAGGATTTATTAGAGGATTATGGCATGTAGATCTACACTGCACTGGCTACTACACTAACTATCTAATTTAGCTTGGTACAGCATATTTCCAATTCACCCATACTCTGACAATTTGGTAATAAGAAGAGGAAGACTTTGCAGAGTCATATGCCAACCTTTGCAATAACAGTGGACATACATAGTAGCACTGGCTCAACAAGAATGGCTGAAGTTGCCATATCTCAAATCAGACAAATGACAGTAATTTTTCAGCAAGGAAAAACAAAAAAGAATAATCCAATATAATCATGCCCTTATAAGTGTTTCAACAGTATTTCTAATTTGGGTTGGGGAGAGGTGGGGGGGCTCTACACTTGCACTCACTGTGGTAATAATTTTTGCTTACAGATATACAAACAGCTTGCAAAAGATGGGGAAATGTATTACTTGGGTCATATAATTATGTACATGGTTATCATGTGAACTGATAATAATAATCTGATAACTATCTGAAACACATTCAGTGTTGTTGAGGTCTGCACCTCCAGGTGGTCAGCAGGGCTGGGTAGCAACAGAATACATATAACAGCATTGTGTAATCAGAATAAGAAAAAGGGTAAATGTATTATTTCATAGAAAAAGACAGTAACCACATTACAGGTACATTCTAAAACGGGGAGATTACCAGCAGGACTACAATCAAATGCAAACTCATCAACTTTTGCCAAAATTTGCAGTTTTCATGATAAATGTCACATGAACCATGTAGATTTGAGGAGTTTTATTTTATTTTTTATTATCACTTTATTTCATTACTTATGTGAATGTCATTTTTGCCTGATTTTTCTACATCACCATTTTCCTTTGCAGCAAACTGACCTGATCTGACAGTAAACACATTTCTTCAGTAGTTTTCAAATGATGGCTGCAAATGTTGTGTAAATTATCAATTTTTGAAGTCTTTCAGCTTCCTTTTTAAACATATTGATTTGTATGAGCAGCTGAAACCAGTGAGAGCTGATTATGGGGCATCTACAAATTACCGTCATTAAAGGCCAAACACAACACACCAATATGAAACCTTATAAGCCAGTAGAGGCCTTTTAGCGCATAGACCACACATGACAGTCAGATTTTTTCAGAATTGCCTCCAATTATGATTATTATTTATAAAGGGCCTAAATGTCTACCAGACTGATCTTTTGACTTCAACAACAGATTAACAAATAAGTCAAAATCACAGGAGAGCAGTAGTTTTAATTGTACTGCATTTGCATGTTGAATTCAATGAACTGAATCATTTTACAATGACAATGACATTTTACAATTGACTTGTTCTGTTTTTTTTTGTTTGTTTTGTTTTGTGTTTTTAATCAGAGTTTTTGGTCTCCATGAATGAGAATTTTTCCTGGGGAGCCATGCCTTGATTTCTGGACCCGTTACCTTTTTCACTGCTCATGAGTGTACAAGTCTAAACTCACACAAATTATACTGTATAAATCTGTCAACTAATTGTCTGAATTCTCTGTTTAATTCTGCGCTTAGATTTGGTTAGTTTGAGAAATGTGATATCAGTGACCGTTTGAGACACAACATTTAAATCATCTTTAACATTCTTTCATCAAACAGTGCAGTTTCTATGTTTGCCCTGTGTTAAACTATTTTTTCCTTGTTGTTTAATTATTCACATTATAAAGACACAAGTAATCCAAAAGTATATAGCAATTGTTTAGATTAGGTTACAATGATATTTTTTAACATCTCAGTAATCCGCAATCGATTACACTTTAAGTAAACCACCCAACCCTGGAAGTCAGATCATTGTTCTGAGAAGACCTGCAGATTATTTGTTTGATTTGGAATAGACTAAAAAAGACTTCTTCTCTGTAAAGTCCTCGACAGCTAGACATCCAGACCCATAGTGTTGAGTTGTCTTCTCCCAGTGGAAAGACCTGTGGATTTTCAGTGGTGAAGCAGGAGTGCAAGTTGATTTTCACTAAAAGATTTAAAGCTTTAAGCACTGTTTATCCAATGTAACAGTTTTGGTAGGCAACCAGGAACAGTGCCATTTTCTCTAAATCTATTTCCAGTTTTGGAACCATTTTCAGAGGTTATCAGAAATGATATATTACAGATAGTAATATGCTCTGGCCCTGCCCCATTTAAGTGCATCACTGTCCACTGAATACTGCAGAGTACAACATATCTTTTTTGGTAATTAAGTATTGACTATGTCTGGCCATACTTTTTCTGCAATGTGTCATATAGGATTTTTGTAGAGATTCCGTGACAATCCAGAACAGGCCAATGAGCAGGCAAAGTGGTTAAAACAATCTACTGAGATACATTTTGTTCCCAAGACAAAAATACAAGAACATTTCTTTCACCATCCATATCCTGTCTAATTAGATCATCCCATTTACCCTGAAGATAAGACTACTAAAAATAACATCTGAGGTCAAAAGAAATCACTATCAATTAAATTATTACAGATCAGGCATTTAACACTTTTTGCTACACAGAAATTAGGATTTAGACCTGAAGAGCACTTCTCTTTTAAATAAGAAAGTCATTAGACCAATCACATGCATTGTAAATAACACATGACACTACTCAGCCAATCAGATCTGTGCATTAATATGAGCACTGAGATTTGAGTGAGTGAGGCACACACACAGGAGGGATTAGGCAAAACACAGCAGTTGAAGAAGAAAGTGAGCTGGATTTTTTTTACATGACATACTCTAAAAAGAAACTGACAAATTTTGTTGAAATATTACTGAATTGAACTTTATATGATTTGGCATTCAGTTGTTGACTACATAGGATGTTGATATAACTACTAGGCTACTTCAGTAAACCGCATATGACACTGAATCATGATCAAGTTAGACATGAGGAATGTTTCTTTAACTGGACCTAATTGAATTGCAATTAAATAACCCTGCTCTATAGCTACGCCTACCATGTAGATGCACTTTGTAGATTTGCAATTACTGACTGTACCTCATATCATGGTAGCAGCATATTACTATGTGTGGCATTGGTACAAGTGTATCAGGTGCAACAGGGTTGCTGGGTTTTAACACTACGGTGTTCACTGCTGGGTGGAGAACAGTCTGCCAACCAAAAAATATCCAGCCAGCTCTGGTCAGAAACTGACCACTGATGAAAGACTAGGATGACTAATACAAACTGTGTATGGAAAAAGCCATAGTTTCTAACTGTACAGCTACAAGGTGCACCAACAGAGATGTGCCAAATAAAGTGGTCAGTAAGTGTACTCAGTGTTTAAAAACCTCAGTAACACTGCTGTGCCTGATATACCCATGCTAGTGCAACAAACCTAACATGTTGGTGCAACCGCTGTGCTGTGAATGGCCCACCACCCACATAATGTCTGGTCAGCAGCGGTCCTTTTCCAATGACTAGACTGAAAAACTGCAAAACAGCTATTGTCAATAACTGTCAGAGGTGGACGAAGTACACAAATCACGTACTTGAGTTAGAGATACCCAAGGTAAAATATTACTCCAGTAAAAGTAGAAGTCCTTACTCTAGACCTCAACTTGAGTAAAAGTACAAAAGTATTGGCTTCAAATGTACTTAAGTATTGAAAGTAAAGTACTAAAAGATTAATTATGGCTCTGATGTTCTGTTATTTTTGTAAGAAGACTTGCTTCATGAACTCATTTTAGGTGAAAAACCCTCCAGTGTCTCTCTTGGTAAACCAGTCTTTAATAGAACGTCATTATTTAGTGACGCTGACGTCTATTAAAAATGATCATGAGCACAAAACACTGAAGGCAGACAGTTTCCATCAGGAGAACCGAATGGCTCTGAAATCACTTTTACACACAAGCGAAGTTCAGTTTAAGATTACTTTTGTAAATTAGTTACAAACTGAATAAAAACTTGCTTTAAACACAAGTTCACAATTAAGTTTTCCTTTACTGTATTGATCTGTAGGTCTCTGATCATAAATATAAACTAACCAAAACTAATTTACTATAAATTGAAAGTGAAAAAACAAACATGCCAGTCATGACTGCATGTGTGTACATATTTCTATATTGTGGTCTATTTACACAAAGGTAGGTTAGTTCATCATTTAGGTGACGTAGGTGACGTGTGCTCCCAATTTTTTACACTGCTGCACTGGGTCTGTATGACCAACAGGTCAAAACAAGCTCAGAACAAAGTGACCGTTGTGCCCTGATTGGTGGTCTTGCTTTGCACTTCTTTTGTTTGGACATGTTACTTTTTTATACACACAAATACCAAAAGGAATGACAGATTTTTCAAATTGTAGTGGAATAAAAAGTAAGACATTTGACTTTGGTATGTAGTAAAGTAAAAAGTCACCCAAAATGGAAATACTTAGGTACAGATACATAGTACTTAAGCACAGTAACGAATTACATTTACTTAGTTACTGTCCACAACTGATAACTGTATAACTACAAAGTGCACCTACAGTATATTTACCAAAGTATTCGCTCGTCTGCCTTCAGACGCAAATGAAATTGAGTGACATCCTATTCTTAATCTATATGGTTTAATAAAATGTTGACCCATCCTTTGCAGCTATAACAGCTTCAACTCTTCTGGGAAGGCTTTCCACAAGGTTTAGGAGTGTGTTTCTGGAAATTTTTGACCATTCTTTCAGAAGTGCATTTGTAAGGTCAGACACTGATGTTGGACGAGAAGGCCTGGCTCCCAGTCTCCGCTCCAATTCATCCCAAAGCTTTTCTGTCGGGTTGAGGTCAGGACTCTGTGCAGGCCAGTCAAGGTCTTCCACACCAAACTCACTCATCCATGTCTTTATGCACCTTGCTTTGTGCACTGGTGTGCAGTCATGTTGGAACAGGAAAGGGCCATCCCAAACTGTTCCCACAAAGTTGGGAGCATGAAATTGTCCAAAATATCTTGGTCTGCCGAAGCATTAAGAGTTCCTTTCACTGGAAGGGCTGAGCACAACTCCTTAAGAACAGCTCCACACCATAGTCCTTCCTCCACCAAACTTTACACTTGGCACAAAGCAGTCAGACAATTGCCGTTCTCCTGGCAACATATAAACCCAGACTTGCCAGACAGAGAACCATGACTCATAACTCCAGAGAACACAACTCCACTGCTCTGGAGTCCTGTGGTGGCTCTTTACCGCACTGCATTCAACGTTTTGCATTGCTTGGATGCAGCAGCTCGGCCATGGAAACCCAATTCCATGAAGCTCTCTATGCACTGTCACAGGCCACATGGAGTTTGGAGATCTGTAGCAATTGCCGAAAGTTGGTGATCTCTATCGCACTATGCCCTGAGCATCTGCTGACCCCACGCTGTCATTTTACTTGGCTTACTTTACTTGGCACTTCTTGGCTGAGTTGCTGTCATTTCCAATCGCTTCCATGTTGTTATAATACCACTGACAGTTGACTGTGGAATATTTAGTAGTGAGGAAATATCACGAATGGACATGTGGCATCCTATCACGGTACCATGCTGAAATTCACTGAGATCCTGAGTCTGCATGCCTAGGTGCTTGGTTGTATAAACCTGTGGCCATGGAAGTGATGGGAACACTGGAGTGCAATGATTTGGATGGGTGAGTGAATACTTTTGGCAATATAGTGTATATGGTAGGTATACCTATAAAATGACAGTGCAGGTACAAGGCAGATGTACAACCCCAATTCCAATGAAGTTGGGACGTTGTGCAAAACAACAATTCAATTGTATTCAATTGAATATAGGTTGAAAAGGATTTGCAAATCATCGTATTCTGTTTTTCAACTTCACTGGAATTGGGGTTGTACATAACCTGACATTTTGGTGTAAAGCGTGTACAAATCACTGAGATACCAAAGACTCTGTTCTCTCTCTTTCAAGCTGTACACACGTACACTCGCTGCCTGACACAATGCCACTGTGAATTCCTGACATAATAACCCTGCTGTGGTCCTTGTGCCCTTTGGACCTTCCTGATCACTTTAGGAGTAATTAGCATGTGCCATTCACCCTGCTGCTGCAACGAGCAGCCTGTCTTGCTCAAGCCATGACCCCACCTGAATGGTCAAGAGATTTTAATCTACCATCGCATCCTTCTTGGTCCAACTATCATGAGTTGTTATCAGCCTCATGAACTGCCAACTTCTGCATGAATTCCTAACATGCTATTTTATATTCTGTTTGTATCATGGGCTTATATATTTTCATTGATCTTTTCATATCTTTTCAGACTTCTCATTGACCTTTTCTTTGTATAATCCATATCTATTAATCTATGAATTTTAAACTTATTTTGTAAGTTACACACAGGGAGATTCACTCGGAAAAGGCCCCAAATATTATGTAATAACTCTCTTTATGACTAAATGATCTGAAACAAAACAATGTGCAATGTGCTCCTCACTATACGAGCTTATAAAGTATACAAGCTTTGAACAAGCCAGGATGCCCCTGCTTCGGAGTGATGAGGTAGGTGCCATACAGCAGTCATGATGTTTAACCTCCATTTGCAACTTCACTCAGTCACTCGAAATATATATATAGTGCAAAAATATATAGTGCAGCCCATGCCTATGCATTCATTTATTTCCATTTTTAAAATTATTTTAATGCCCCACAACATACTGTTCAACAGCAAACAAGATCTCTTCACATGTGTATCTTCTTTAGTACTATTGTAAAAGGCTCCTAATGAAACTGCCTATGTGCATAAAGTTAACAAAGTAAGCTTCTTTTGAGATCAAAAAGATTGTTTTTTTTGAAGTTTGCATTGGTAATCATTTGAGTGGTACGGTTCCTTTTTGACCCAGAGAACACAATGTCCATTATTTCCAAAAACAGTTTAAAGGTGGACTCTTCAGACCACAGCACATGGTGCATCAGTCCATCTCAGAAAGCATAAGCCCAGAGATGTTGGCAGCGTTTCTGTTCGCTGTTGATGGCTTTCACTTAATGTAGAAGAGCCTTAATTTCCATTTGTACATGCAGTGACGAGCACCATACTGAGCACCGGTGCCCCTCAGGGCTGTGTACTTAGTCCACTGCTGTTTACTCTGCTGACTCATGACTTTACTGCAAAGTACAGCTCAAATCACATCAAGTTTGCTGATGACATGACTGTGGTGTGTCTGATCAGCAAGAATGATGAGTCAGTATTCAGAGAGGAGGTGCAGCGGCTAAAGGACTGGTGCGGAACCAACAACCTGTCTCTGAAAGTAGACAAAACTAAGGAGATGGTTGTTGACTTCTGAAGAGTGCAAGGTGACCACCCCCACTGAACATCACTGGCTCTACTGTGGAAATTGTCAGGAGCACCAAGTTACTTGGTGTCCATATCACAGAGAACCTCACCTGGTCCCTCATCACCAACTCCATAGCCAAGAGAGCCCAGCAGCACCTCTACTTCCTGCGGAGACTGAAGAAGGCTCATCTCCCCCTTCCATCCTCACCATGTTCTACAGGGGGACTGTGGAGAGCATCCAGAGCAGCTGCATCATCGCTTGGTTTGGGAATTGCACCGCCTCAGACGGCAAGACTCTACAGCATATAGTGTCACCACTGCCAGACTCTGCAACAGCTTTGTTCCTCAAGCGATCAGGTTTTCAAACTCACAAGGATATAGCTTGCACACTGTGTCTGCAGTGTGCAAGCTATACACTTTTTACTTTTTGTTCCTTGTTGCACCGTGATGTTCCTGGAGGAACGTAATTTCACTCCACTGTGTACTTGTACATAGACGGAATGACAATAAAAGCCTCTTGACTTGATTTGAGAGTTTTCTGAAGTATTCCTGACTCCATGTGATTATATGGTTTTTCATGCAGTGCAGTCTGCGGGATTGGCAGTCATGGGCACTTAAAATTGTTTTTCGGCCTTGCTCTTTACATAGAGAAATTTCTCAAGATTCTCTGAATCTGTTAAAAATGTTATGGACTATAAATTCTTAAACTCTGACTATTTGCTGACACAGTTTGTCGCAAAGTGGTGACTGAGCCTTTGAATTCCAAAACAGGTTTTTTTGATCACTCCACAAACTTCCCAGTCTTGCATTACCCCATCCCAAATTCTTTTGATTGTGTTGCAGGCATCAAATGTGGGATTGGCAAATATTTACGAAAATCAATAAAGCTGACAAGGTAAAATCTTACGTATCTGCTCTTTGTGCTGTTTTCAATGAAATACCCGCAAATGTTTACTCACTGTTTTTGGTTTTTATTTGTATTTTACATACTGGCCAAGCTTTTTTTGAAGTTGGGTCTGTATGAGTGTGTGTGTGTCAATTGGTCCTTCAAAAAACAAAAACAAACAAACAAACAAACCATCAAACACTTCATTCTTTGCTTTGGCTTTGTCATAGTACATGAACATTTATCCAAGCATTTCTACACTCAGCTGTTATTATTTAATAGAAAGTTCTAAATATGGCAATTTCATAATGAAATAGGTGGGCCCAGAAATGTTGAGATTCAATAGTTAAAGGTGACTTTCATTCAAATTTTGACATTGTGTTCATTTATAGACAGGACTTTAGAAACAAGTACAAATTGTACTTGTAATGCACCTCGACACAAACCAGCTGTTGCCCTTTTTGTGGCTACCCCTTATAAAGCCACTCCCCCACTTCCCCTGCCCCATGCAAAAAAAAAAATGTGACAGCACAGGTTTGAGCCAAATAGGGGAACCATGTGGAGGCAATTATATATGTTGGCCCCATCAATAGTGCCACAGGCTAACATGCCTTCTGCCATGTCTCTGTGAGTAGCTAGTGTGGCAGAGTTCATACATTGAAAGGGGCATTGCTCTGTGGATGACAAGGTCAGCCCTTAAGAACAGCAGGAAAGCCTGCAGTTTACCACTAACCTTTTATACGCATGCTGATGACCTAGACATTCCAAATTATTTCATACTGTAGCAGACAGACAGACAAGGAGAAATTTGGGTGCAACAGCAGTCAGAGAACACAGGAGATTCTACACATAAAGCGATAAAACCATTATAAAGTTACATTTGTTGCATGACTATAGTCACAATCTTGTAATTTTTCTGTTGTAACATCACTGAGGAAATGATGCATCTGAGGGGCAGTTTGGATAGATCAAATGCTTCTGCCATTTCTTGGCTTTGGTTTTTCAAACACTCTCTCTGACTCTTCTCCTGATTCATGACGTCCACAGATGGAATTACTCAAAACGGATCTCGACAGCTAGTGAAATGGATATGTCAGCAGAGTTTGTTTAATTACAGTGCATGAGGACCCACTTCTTCTATTTAAGTTAATTAAATATATGCTTAGACTAATTAAAGTCTTATCCCTTGACATTTAACAAGGAAAACAGTGCTGTACATAATGGAATGTTATGATCCGTGAACAAGCTGCAGCGAGATGAGCGGGGGGAAAGGAACCAGGATCGTTTCTGACAGCCTTCCGAATACAGTGTGATTTTTCACCCTTTAATTACAGCTTACAAATAAAATTACTTGCAATGATTTGTCTTTGGTTTATGTTTCAAAGTAGCAAAGTCTCAAAGTATGTTTTGTCTTGATTATTTGCATATTTCTCACATGCAAAAGAGCTTAGGTTTAAGACAATCTACTTGCCAAAGTAAGTCAAAATAAGACAAAGGATAAACAGAACTGTGCCAGACCAGGTAAACTACCAAATTTGTTGCCTTAGAAAAGAAAATATACAATAAAGAAAAAATAAAACGCTAAAAGCTGCTGGTGTTCTCAGAACAATGGACCTGACCACCGCAGAGTCCAGATCTTAACATCACTGAATGGGTCTGAAGTACTTTAAGAAGCAGAATATACAACCCACCGTCTGAGACAGCCTTTATTGCAGCTTACATCCTTTTCAGGAGACTTTTCAGTTTTTAAAGAAATTTGCAGAGAGATGTCTACATACCTCCGAAGTTCAAAGTATGGATGCTCTAGAAGGCATTTAAAATGTTTGGACTCTATAACATGCAGTTATCTTGACTAAATTAGATGCATCATTTAGGGGTGGTGGTCTCATTATTGCCTTTTTCATAACAAAGGTACAACATGCATGTACTGCTCAGCATAATAGTAGTTAGTCTCACCATGTAGTTCCTGTAGTTAGGTCTTCTTTATGCCTAATTCATCGTGCACTTAAAAGACCTCCCAAAGAGAAATGAAAAGATTATACCCATAATTCACATTTATACACCTTGTTAAATAACAGTGATTCATGTTAATGTACCTTGTTAAATAATTCACATTTGAAACTTGCACTGTGTGTGGTGTGGGTGATTTAATTGGGCTCTAAGAGAGATATTCATGAAAGGCAGTCTGCACCAACAAATGGTGATGTTGTATGATTTATGAGACACCATGGCGTCTATGGCAACATTTAACAGAAAGATGATTGTTCATCTTTCATCGTGAGCAAAAAGTTATTTTAAGCGCTATTTTAAGGTCTACAGTGACTTCAAGGCAAAATTTTGTGCATGTGGAGAATGGAGTCAAATATATCCCTACATATGTATGCTATGTAATACAAAAGGCGTTCACTGAACATTAGGAATAACAATTAATAGCATTACAGCCCATTTCCTGTAGTTTTCTACATGGATTACCTCTAGGCCAATTCAACCCTTATTAATAAACAACAAGACAACTTCACCTCATTAATGAATCTTCCTAAATAAATTTAACATGCAAATACATAGCAGTGTTATCCATGGAAACACCATTTTGTCACTAATTTCAATCATAATTAAGACTAATTCTAGTTTGAAAATGAAGTCTTTGAGCACTTTGAGCACAAGCTGCTTGCCTGAAAATTAATACTCCAAATATTTTGGAAATAGAATTGGCTGGATACATCTTATGGTACACAATCACAAGGCAAGGCAGAAGCATCCTCTGTATGTCCGCTACTGGTTGGACAGAAGTGTTCAGACTTATTTAACACCTGGCTCTTTTATATAGCATATGTTAGATATACCCCCAGAGAACATCTGCCCAAGTCACATCAAGCATACTCTAGTCAGAAAGTCCATTTCAGTTCCTGCCCCATTCAAACTGTCGTTTTCATAAACACAATGAGTAAATGCTGTTCAGACTGCGCAGCACTCATCCCATGACTTTTGTTTTTCAGGATTACTAAGGGTTTTATGTGCACCACCCTTTTGTAAGGAATGCTTTGCTATTTACTTTTACTCTCAGTGTTCATTTAGCACAATATTGCTAATCAGCTGATAACACTGCTGTAGCGCAGTGTCCATATGACATCTGCATAAGCCCTTCAGGACGCAGACATTTATAAACACTCAAGTTAACATAACCTCTATGACAAGTGACAGATTTTTTTTCCTAACATTAGATGGCATCATGACATGTTCATGAACTTTGGGTAACACCATGTAGAATATTGTATATAAGGCTACATGATCCCTACATAAGCATATCATGACAACTGACATAATCCTACATAAATGTTCATAAATGCTTTTCCAAATAGGCATCATTTGCTATAAAGATTGCATTTGGCAAGTTTCTTCAGTTGCATTTGCCAATTTTGTTGATGCATATTGAAATAAGCATTTATAAACATTTATGTGGGGTTATGTCATGACAAGTTTATGTAGTTGTCATGTAGCCTTATGACCAGTTCCCTACAGTGAAGTGTTATCAAACTCTGTAGCTCAGTGTATGTCACAGTGACATAATGCTGATTACGACATAGCTTGCCAAGTTGGGCTGATTAAACAAATGCAAGCCTTTTCTGAGGCCCTTCCGTAAAGTACGTTTTATTTTACCATTTATAAGATTCAAGTTGTCACATCATCAGCATCAGGTCACTGTGACATACACTAAACAAATTCAAGTGTTATGTGCAATGCTATTTCATCCTGGAAAGTGTGTAATTGAAGTTAACAAAAGGAGTCATGAAGACGTGCAATGCCTTTTGAAATAAGCCTTTATAAATGTTTATGTAGGTCCACAGTCACGAAGGCCTTACGTTGGTATGATGTCCTATGAACACAGCTTTAAAACGTGACCAGAAGGTTGATCCATTGAATGTAGAACATTTATTTTATAAAATGTCACTCATTTATCACTAATGCAATATAACAGAATTTGAACCATTTCATTTATCCATGTTCTATCTGCTCATTGGCTCTATTTTTCTAAACCTTTGCACAGGTTGACGTCATTCCTCATAATGGATTTGTCTGTCTTTAGAATAACATTTCAGTGTTTTATAGCTTACATTTTAGTGTGGCTTTGAATAAGTTAAAGGTAAGTTGATATTATGCTTTGACATCACAGGAACTTTTGTCCTAAATATGTGCTTGTGGGATTTTCTTGTGGTTTAATACTGCCATCTAAGGATAGCATGCAATTCAGAGCAATGATGCATCTAGCAGACCAACCTAGTTTAGATCCATGCATCCATTTACTGTTTCATTTGGTAAGCCAGGGAAAGGGATTTATCACATATGGATGAATAAACCAATGAGATTTTTATTTCAAGTAAGAATTATGTAAAAAGTCAGACTGCAAACAGTATACTTACAAAGTTATTCCCCAGAGACTGCATCTTATCATCTGATCGACTGGACAGAGCTGATTTAAAGCAAATCACTGATTCTAAACTTAAATGCATTTACAATATGCAAATGTTTGGGCACATTTACAATATGCAAAATGCTGGTTGTTTTTAAAGAGAAAATAAGTTTACATCCTCTACAAAGATCACACTTCTGCACTCTTTAATGTATAATTAATAAATGAAACAAATACATAATATGTAAATAAACAAATAAAAACAAAAACTGTATGCCATGCTAAAATTATGGCATGTTACACTGTTTTATTTATTTACACATTGTTAACGTCAGCAACCAAATAAACAATGTGCTCTAAAATTCACAGAGAAAAAAAAATTTACCTAGAAAATTAAACCTCCATCCATCCATCCATCCATTTTCTAAGACGCTTCTCCCTCTGGGTCGCGGGGGCGGGGGGGTGCTGGAGCCTATCCCAGCGGTCAATGGGCGGAAGGCAGGATACACCCTGGTAATTTGATCAGAGGTTTTCAAATGGTTGCATACAACTGTATATAGAAGTCACCAGTATAAACTGATTTCACAGTGACATTGGTCTGTAATAGACTCTCTGTTGTGCAAAGTCACAATCTGCAGTGACAGTGACAGAATAGATTTGCTGAAAGGTGGCACCAGGATAGTTGTCTTTTAGGTACATGTGGTTGACAAAAAATAGGTCTTCCTTTATTTAAAGCAACATGAACAAGTAAACAATAAAGATTAGCTAAAAGCCTTGAAATCCCTTCCAGTTCTATGAAATTCAGCATTTCACCAAGGTGATCTTGCTGCTGGCCACTGGGGGAGACATGGCTAATTAGGAGAATATCACCCCTGGTCCTAAACAGATGCAAGTGATGTTGGCATGTTTTAGGTGACACTTTTTTCCCTTTATCCTAGGATGTGACTTTACAGGGACAGAAAAAGCCACACTTCAGCCACACTACAGCAATGACTAGACCTTCCAACACTCCTCACTATCACTAGTTCTCTGCTCTTGAGGGTCTTTGCTTGTGGTTGTTTCTCCGCAATGGCCACCAACAAGTCTGATTCCTTGAGACAAAAATATTTCACCAGGGAGGAAAACGTTGGTGTCACTTGAGGTATGTGCATTCTGGGTTGTCTGTCACACGTGCTCTGTGGAACTGGAAAAGCCTGCTGTGGGTTTGGGAACTTTTTTTTTTTTTGTAGCCGAAGCTCAGTGTTTGCCTCTGCCTTCTACACATTCTTGGCTGAAAAATTCTGTTGAGCAGAAGTCAGATCAGATTTAATAATTCAGTGGTGCAACATATGAAACCTAAAAATTCACCAGTAATTTTCTACAGGCAATAAGATGTGCACTAAGAATACTACTTAGTAAATCAAGTGAAAATTAAATAGAAGAAGAAAGAAGAAAAAGAAGAGAGAAAGAAAGATGAAAGAAGAAGAAAGAAAGAAAGAAAGAAAGAAAGAAAGAAAGAAAGAAAGATGAAAGAAGAAGAAAGAAGAAGAAAGAAGAAGAAAGAAGAAGAAAGAAGACGAAGAGTAGCCCCTCACAATGCTGACAACAACAACAACAACGATAACGACAACAATGATAATGATAACGACAACAACAACCCCTGTGGTAAAATTACCTTCCACCTTCCCCTGTGAAAATAAATATGTCTGAGTAGTATAGCATTGTTGTATTACTGTGTAGCAATACATAAAAACATTCTCTATAGATGGTTTAAGTAAACAATTTACTCATCACAACTAAATAACCATTTTCTTCACCCATTATCATAACCCTAAACTTCACTCTTAGGCAAAGTCTGTCATTAAAATGAACTACCCTTAACCTCATTACCATTCAGCTTGAGCAAAGCTTCAGTTCAGCCCAGTGATCATTATTTGCAACAAAAATAATGAAGAGATCAATAGGAACATGAGAAATCTTGAAAATCAGGGTACGCTTGAGTGATTAATAATCAGCGCACACTGCGATGCGTTCTCAGGGTCATAGTAAGACTCGAGGAGACATCTGCTCAGGCTGCAAGGTGCTGATTATATCAAAACTACAAGGAGTGGCACTCCACCTAGCACAGCAGTGCCATAATCGGCACAGTAAACACTTATCATGCAACCTGCATTGATTGGGATGTGCTTCTCATCAATCATTAGGGCTCATTTCAGTCTGGTAATAATGGTGCCATCTGCACTCAGTCAGAGCTTTAAAGAGGAAAGGGTAAAAATAGAGACTCGCTGATTCAACGACAAGCAGAAATTTAAACTGCTCATCATGAAGCAGAGCCACAGACTGTGAGAAACAGTCAGACTTGCTTCTTATTTGAGATACTGTGTGATTTATGTGCTTCATTTGTGGCCAATATGTTGGACACCATGTTAAAGTTGTGGGGTTTTGTGATATGATGCAAAATGACAGCTTTATACTTATTAATGACTACTAGATGGCATATTACAGTCAATGGAACTTTTCTGCTTAGAGTTGCCTGATATTCGACGGCTTTAAAGTTTTCAGATTTTAAGATTTTCTTTTATGAAGCCCTTTGGTAATAAAAGACAAAATACTACCCTGACATATCTTCTCATAACTGACTGAAAATACTGGAAAGCTTAAAATAATTGAATAATGCCACCATAAAAATGCTTTATTACATCCTTAGAATAGTTTGAGCAGCTCGTGCCCATTGCAAATTTCAGCTCCATTTTCAAAAAGTTGGGAAATGTAAATAAAAAAAAATGCAATGATGTGCTAATCATTTAAACCGTATATTTAATTGAAAATAGTTCAAAGACAATATACTATCAGATGTGGAAAGTGAAAAATTGTATTTTTTTTTAAAATATCTATTGTTTAAAAAAAAAAAACCAAAAAACACCTGGTGGTTAATTGACAACAGGTCAGTATCATGAATGGGTGGAAAAAGAGCATCGAAAAATATAATGCCATTAAGAGATTCAGAGAATCTGGAGAAATCTCTGTATACAAAGGACAAGGCCAAAAAAAAAGTATTTGCTGGCTGTGATCTTCGGGCCTTCAGGCAGCACTGCATTAAAAAAGAGATGATTCTGTAGAGGAGAAATCACTGCATGGGGTCAGAAACAGTTGCTCTCCTCAGTTCACAAACACTTAGAGTGTTGTTAAAAGAACAGGTGATGCAGCACAGTGGTAAACATGCCCCCCTTCCAACTTTTTTGGTGTTGGCATCAAATTCAAAAATAGGCTTTTTTTTTTTAAAAAACAAAATCTCAGTTTCAACGTCTGATATGCTGTAGTATTTTCCTTTAACAATATGGTTTACATGATTTGCATATCATTGCATTCTATTTTTATTTACATTCTGCACAGAATGACATCTTTTGGAAACAGGCTTGCATCATTACTGAGTTTTCGCCTTATTGTGGAATGTTCCGTCATCTGGGGTTCGATATCATCTATACAAAGAAAAAGAGAAACATTTTTTGAACCTTGTTAAATCACATTGACCTGGCCGGCCACAGACATGTAATGGAAGTTGACCTATACTGATTTGAGTTATCATGGCAGACATAATCAGTCATGACAGCTAATGACATCTGCCATGATGTTTTTTGGCATGGTAATGGCAATATAATATAGAGCATAATAAATAACATGTTCAATATAAAATCAAAAATTATTTAATGAGCGGCAGCTGTTTAATGGCTTGATGCTACTGGAGTATTTTACCTCAGGTACAAAGTGAGCTGTGTTGTAAACAAGTGTTCTGAGATCCTAACTGTGCTAAAGAGGACCAGAAAATAACCAAAGGCCCTTTAAAGTTTGCTTACATAAAAACTTTGAATACAAACATCACTGAAGTCATTTGCAGCTGATTCCTTTTCAAGTTTAACAGAACAGAGACCACTTTATGTAAACAGAATAATGAGAAAACACCTCAACTGTACACCAATAAAGAGGACCTACAAGGCAAGGCGTTTCAGATAGTGACCATTAATTGTATATAAACAAAAAAGCAATGAAAAATGTCACCAACCAATTATTTATGGACAACTGTAAAACATGTAGGACTTTCCATTATATAAGCCGGCTGAGCTGAAGCTGTCACACAGACATAAACTGCAAATAAATTGCCGACCGTAAAGACACTGTTTGAGTGCACTTACAGCAAATATTAAAAATAGATTAAGCGGACATTGGGAGGTAAGTGGTGCCATAAGCAGAATTGATTGTCTGTGGGAGTTTTGCTGAGGCTGCCAGCATCACCTTGAAGCGTCCATCCACTTAATGATGTCATGTGCCTTGTGCTTTACAGTTTGAGCAATTGCAGCCATCTTGCAGTGGTCTTGTTACCACACTTAAAGAGCAATTGCTAGCAGTTAACAGCAGTGTCTTTGCCTTCATGCACACACCAAGTAGACAAACTGAGAGTTGAAGGAAAAGTAGAAACTCCTGGTTGACACAACTACTAAAACAATAAGGCCAGGGATCTGCTCTATCATCACTATGGCTCTTTCCATACAAAAGTGACTGACTTATTTCTTCTTCTTTGCTGGCGATGGCATCACTCAGCTCAGTGAAACATGGAGATATTCTGTCTAAAGTGCAGATTCTCATTTTTCAAGTTTACATGCAGAAGCGGGTAGATTTGAATTTAATGAAAAACAATTGCCATTTTGAATATTAAAACAAAACCTGTAAATACAGGTGATGACTTATGCTATGAAACAAATATAAATTCACTATGGAATTAAATACATTGTATTTAATTCTGTAACGTTCACTGACAAGTCTATACATTGGGAAAATAAGCTGAATAAACATTAAGAGTTATTCTTATGCTTTTTTGAATGACCATAATACAAAATCAGAAAACAGGTATAACTAGATGTGCATTTCCTGAAGGAACTGCAAGGGTGCTTGAAAATAGATGCAAGTGTGTGTGTGTTTGTGTGTTTCTGTGTAGGTGAACAACACCTCCTTAAGTATGTGTCTATGTGGTGTGTGTGAGAGGGAGAGATGTATGTGTTTGAGGGGGGAGGGGGGAGAGTCATTCAAATGAACTGTCACTCTTATTATGCAGCTCTTAGTGGAGAAGCCTTGTTTAAGTCTGATTTGCACGCTCTGAACAAATGGTCATAACTCGGGAAATGTTTACTCTGTCGCTTAACCGGATAGATGGTGTGAGATAAGACCCCTTGAGGATTATTTTGGTGTAATGTTGTGTGTATTGAGAAGAAAATGTCTGAGTTATGACAAGTTAAACACAGAGAAAATCTTGAAATAAGCTGATTTTGAGAATTTTACATGGGAGTGAATGGGGCAGTTTTCTGTGCCTAGTGCCAAACAAATGCTCATAACTCTAAACATAATTGAGAAAATGATCAGATATTTAGAGGTTTCAGAAAGGACAACTTTCTCTACCATTTAAAATTGAATTGGAGTTTCTCTGTGAAAGTTTAAGGATTTTAAAGCAGATTCCCTGCGCGATCAGCTGTGTTTGAGAGACTGAGTGGCCTGCTGTGACATCAATGTCAGAACATTCTGCCACTTATTCTTACATGAGGTTTTTAATTTTTAAACTTAATTTTATCAAAAACTACCAACTACCAACTCTGATCGACTCCAAAAATACATAGCACAAGTCAAGCGCAGAGACCTTTCAAACGCAGTTTAAACGGAGTCTGTACATTAAGCAGTTTGGGCTTTAATCACAGAAAAGTGTGAAAGAAGAATAAGAAGTATGAGAGATTTTTCAAGCACTCTAACAAATATTACTCCTAAAGGTACAATAACAGAACAGCTTGCTTAATTCTAACAGACAAAGAGAGGTTGGTCATGTAAAAATGTAATGTTTTTGGTACATAAAATAAATGTCATAAGTGAATCTCAGGATATGGCCCTTTGGGATATGGCTCCTTTTTTTCTATTGTACATTTCTTCTGTTTGTTTGTGCTTTCATATGAAGGGGATTCCTCACTTTCTTCAACTTCTTTTTAAAAACTTCTCCAAAACATGGGGAGGTGAGCAAAAGCCACTGTATGCCTAGCATAATTTGCACAGGAGGAGAAAAACCATAAACCTGTTCAGTGGAAAAGCAGTGGCCACGAGCCAACTTTGTGGGGTTTTGGAGGTGCCGTGTGCAATTAGGTTCCTCCACCGTAAAGAAAAAAAAAAAAAAAAAATTACAGCCGCAGTGCTGCTGCCAGCACTTTCCCCCAGACCCTGATCCCTGTGCTGTGCCAGTCCATCAGCGTGTGGGTTGAAAGGTGGCATCAGACTGTGGGGATGGGGCTTCTCCTCTGCCAGCAGGCTTCTGAGCGGATTTGGAGGTGTGGGTCCATGGATGGGAAAATCTTCTCCATCCGAAAAGTCGATTAAAGCCAGCAGCTGTGTTTCAGGCTCTGCCAGGCGTCTCTCGCTCCCTCCTCTCCATCCTCCATCCCCCGCTCTCCTTCCTGACTTCAAGGAGCTGAGGGAACTGTCCACTGAGCCAAAGCAAGCCAGAGCCTTCACTCAGAGGTAACTTTACTTAATCATCCTTCCAAATCAGCCTGGCCAGGCTCTCGTGGTTTGTCCCATCAATTAAAGCAGACTTCTCTGTGGTTTCCTGGCGTTCAGTGCA
>NC_051213.1:23242447-23334947 GCF_015220715.1 Pygocentrus nattereri
TGATTATATAATTAATTCAGTAATCTACCTGTTATTTTGACAACTACCCAAATTTGAACAGAACAATAATAAGCAGGCAGAACCTTTCAAAGATTACAAAATTATTTTCCTGGAAAAAGATAAACCAGTAGACTTTCTTTCTATAAAAGAGTCCAGTAATACAAAAAATAAAGAAATACATAATAATAATAAAACATTTTTGCATACATATCTGTCAATACAGAAGCTAGTATATACAATTTAGTAACAGACTAAATCTAGCTTGTTTAGCAATATAGAGAAATATAACAATTATTTATAGAGAGTTAAAAATCCAGTAAAATGAATAAACATAGAGACTTTAGTGTTTCAGCCCAGCATCTCCTAAAGTGTCTCTTTGCCCATAAGACAATAAACATCAACATCACAGCTTGACATTTCTGGTAAAAATAAACATTTGTTCGATTTTAAGATTTTTTTTAAACAAATATCTGCCTATACATATAATCCCTAGACATGTTTAACATGCATCATCATTAGTATCCAAATTGTTATTTGCCAATTACTGTCAATTCATTGAGAAGGTACATTTTCATCGCTTTGATTTCTTTAATGCATTAATGATACAAAGACACACAGATCAGCCTGATAACCCTGGAAAAGTCTCAGTAGTTGCCTAAATTAGTTTCTGGCCTAACTACTAATGCCACAATGCCATTAGGATCTTCAGTCCTTTGGGAACAGAAAACACAGAGAAGCAGTCACTGATATAGAATGCCACACAATTTCTGAACTGTAAGCTATGTATTTGTTCAACACTGCAAAGAATGAGATTTGCTGCAAAGAGGATTTATCTAATCCTTTTCTCCTGCAAACTTATGTGCCTTGTGAAACAGAACATGGATTAATACTGCATTGTAGAGAAAGGACATTTGATTTTGCCACAAATTCTTACAGTGAACATCATATGCGTATGGAATTAACTGGATTACTGAGAGCAAAGCTTCCTTTTACTCAAAACATGAAATCTATATGAAGGTTTTTACATTGGTGGAGATTAAAGAACAACTCAAGGCTTGAGGCTCCATCCTGGCTTCCATCAAAATAGCTCAGAGACTACATTTTTTCTTCCTCCCTTTCGGCTCAGCCAGCAAATTAATACCATCAGAGGGAATTAGCTTAATTATTCTAGCTCTGGAAAGGCATACATTACCTCCCATAGGCTCTCACAGGGAACAAAACTGCAGAACTGCATCGTTAGAGGGAGGATGTATTGCATTGCTGCCCTAGCGATATAAGAGTTTGTAAAAGCCAATGGATGGTTTGATGATTGGTACATTCACCAAAAAACACACAAAATCATTTTAGAGAGTTGAAAATTTGGGGGAAAAGGAATTCTGAAAATGATTTCTGCTGATGTTGCTACATTCAAGTGATGTTTTGATTGTGTGCACTCCTGCGTCTAACTATATATGCAATGTACACAACTTAGCAGCAATCCTCAACTTAAAACAAAGGAAATGTATGAATAGAAACTGGTCTGTAATGATACACTACTCTGATCCTTCAAAGCCTTCTAACATTTAGAGACTTGACAGGGAAATTCACAATACTCACGCTAAACTGAAGAATCACAGCCAAAGCATTTTAGGACGTTCAGCCCTACAGGATACATGATTTGCAGCAGATCAGTTTCAACAGGTCATATTGCAGGAAAGGTGGTTTTCACTACAGCAATAATCATTCTTCCTGCCCTAGAGACCACTTAAGAAACACTTACTACAAAGCTTTTTTTATATCAACATGATGTTTCTGTAGGTTCTCAGGCACAGTCAGCATTACCCAAGGTTTATGTTGCATCACAGTAAAAGATGAAATCATTTCTGATCGACGCTTCAGTCCTAAAAGCTAAGATATGTTTCATTCAACACAACACAGCTCACAAAAATCTGTAAAACAACTTTACTAATGTAAAACATCATACAATATAAAATCGTTACCTTATGTATCAAAAATCGCATCATGGCAAACCATACACACTAAAAAATGCAAATGTGCTAAACCATCTCCTTAATTGGGTCAAGATAAAACAGTTATGCTATTTAGGCCTTAAATGTCTGCAAAATCACTAACCACTAATGCCATCACCACCTCCAAGGTACAAAAAATTTCCTTGGTCAGCTCCAGGTCCATGGAGCAGAGTGATAAAATCCCACTGGGGTGACAGAAGGAAGGTGGGAGGGGACACACCATGTTCTACAACAGAAGCTGACCCCTGCCAGGCTGTCTCTTCCTCTTACCATCTCAGTGTCAGCATGGTTGCTCACACACACCAGCAAATTCTGTAGCGATGTGCCATCTTGAGCTCATGGTCCATCGCATTAACTAGCAACAGCACCTTTAGTTAGCCCGACTTGCAGGTCTTGTAGGAAGGCGCTTCTGTGCCAAGAAAAGCACAATTCTGAATTGACTGATTACTCAAACTATAGGCCGAAGTGGTCCTTATTGATTTTTATAGCATTGTTTTTGTAAAACCGATCTGTTCAGAGGAATGCAAAGCTCTGGCTCAATTACAGCCGTCTAGGTCAGCACTGACCGATAGCCTAGAAGCAAAGAGAAGTCAATGTTTTGACTACAGCATAAAATATGGAGAATCCTTTTACAGCTGGCATTAAAGGGTCCATATCCTACATTTTGTCTTAATGTATTATTTTGCTTTGTTTTTTCTTTGATATCCACTTAACATTTGTGTGGTTTTATGAACCACAACGGGTATTACTGATTTTTACATGACAACTTTCCAGCCTCCCTTATCCTTTAGAATTAAACAGGCTATTTTGTTGCTGTCTTTACGACTGTTATTAGATACATTAGCTCTGTTCTTATTGGCAGACCTGTATTACACCTCAGACGAAAAGACCTCAAGTGCCCCTGTCAAAAAAGAAAGTACCCAGAGGTGAAAACATCCCTTGGAACTTAAATGTGGACAAAAGAGGCTAAACTGTTGTAGGCTGAAGAGATGGATTCGTAAATGAGTTGGTTCTTGTGACGTCATAGAAACAATCAATTAAAAATGCCCTTTTTTGCAGCATAATTTCCATGTATGGTACATTTTAAAACTTATCAGATGTTTACATATTACTTCAAACTGCTTTATTTTCAAACATTGAGGGAAATATGTTTTTCCATGATATAGGCCCTTTAAAACACCGACTGTATATAAACTGTATGATAGCGTTTCAGAAATGAACAGACAACTAACAAGAAGATAACATGAACGAGAGAGACATACTTGTTGACAACAATAAATATGCCTTAAATACAATGTACATTTGTACTACAGGAAGCATTCAGGAATTTGCACTTAGACTAGTTGTATCATCGGAACTTGCTTTACAGCTCAAGTAATTTTCAAATGTAGCACTGAAACAGTGAGCACATCGATACGGTTTTGTATGTGACCATGGCTTTTTCCACTTTTTCACAGCACGCCAAGTTCAGATCTCTGCCCATTCAGTTTCAACAAACTGTCAAATCAGTCTAAGACCATGGTGGACCAGTGAGTCATTTCAGGGCTATGTGATGAGTGGGGGAAGGCAGACCTTTACTGGGGATGAAATGGTCTTATTGATTCCAACTCACTGGACTCAGGTTAGCAGAGGGGGATTAAAACAGAGATGACAAAATAGTGGCAACCCCACAGGCGTGAAAGGAGTGTCAGGGAGGAAGTGCTCAGCAGAGCACATGCCTAACACAAACCAAAAGAAAAGAGATTAGAAGATGTTCTTCAAAAGTCCTGACAGGGCAAAATTCTACAGAGGCAGCCCAAGCTCAGCCCCCCATATAAAGTAGAGAGTAAACGCCTCAGCCCTGAGTATGGCTGCTGTGAGCTAAAACAGTATGATTTATTTTTCCATTTCCAAAGCACCACCACATAACTGCATTTTCAAATGTAGTCTAATGTAGATCAATGAGAAATACTTTAAATGTAGCGTTCAGATGTTTTCAGTGTAGAGCACATCTCAGAAATATACATACAAGATCTGTTTGACAGCAGAGCACAAACAGAGCTAGAGCTGAAGCTTATTGAGAATGTTGCTCATCATGCAGGAGGTATGTAACACAGATCTCCAAAACAACATCTCACTGTGAGAAAAGCCTAGTCACTACTGCTTGGTGAAATCAGATCAGAAGGCAAGGCAAGAAATAAATGACCATTAGGCAGAGAATTTCAGAATTTTTTTTATCTCTGAAGTGCACAAGCGCATACATGTAGAATGCAGTTCATCACCTTTGATCAGTGATTTAGTGCAAAAACAAATGATGGGATGAGTTAGAGAATTTAGTGACTCAGCAGAGAAAATGGGTAAGTGCACATATGGTTAATTTTAATTGCTTAACTGGAAAGCATGTCTTCATGCAGAATCTGATACAGACTTACACACTGTAGTTTGCTCTTGGAACAAGCCATTCCAGAGCTAAACTAGACAACAGATGCAATGACCATGTTGAAATGTACTAGAATGAGCTTGCACCATATAGGTAGGCCTATGTACTGTCATGCTTTCTTCTTTATGTGGTGATACATCCATTCCAGCTGAGGACACTTCATGCTAAAACTACTATAAATGAAGATCACTCTTGACATTCACAACCTGGCCTATAAAACAATCCATAAACGTTTTTTGGGATGTTCTACATCTTTTTTGCTAGATTTTTCCAGCTATTTCAAATTTGTGTTATAGTCACTAATCTGACCTTCAGCTTTGAGTATTTAGGTCTCTCTATTCATAGAGATAAGAACCTGGTCTTGTATGGTTGGAGTAACTGCTTGGCGACATTACCAAGAGGGTCACTGACACCGATCAGACATATATATAAGGACTTGTGTGGTGAATCACTGGGAATATCATGTTAATCTATACATGCTAAAATAATTCAGCTCCCAAAGAACACTTACTGTCTATCCTAAACAGATGTCTATTCTACATAGATCACACATGGTTAAAATTCCCACTGCTATGATGGGAAATTCAGTCTGCCTTTGCTGACTCAGAGCCAGAAGCCCCCGCTCAACAGGCCCCCCAAGCATGAGGAAGGAAGCACAATCTTCTGTTGTCCATAGAGAAAGCTTCACATAGAACTTGGGTGGAGGGCACAACACACAATGCAGAGGAGGTACTCCTCCGAAAATACCACTGCAGCAACTCTTCCCCTGCAGCTCTGTGATCAGACACTGACAGAGACACTGACACACTGCAATGTATTAATTCATCTAAGCTCATAATATTCAAGTGTCAAATTATCCCATTAAGTGTGGTCTGACTGTATTGCTGTCACCGTTGGTTTTGTGTCTCTCTACTCAAAACATGAAAAAGGTAACAGTCCTTAATGGCCCACATTATGGTTCAGATCCATGGATCAAATAATGCATCTCAAGGTAATTCAGAGAACCTTATTTGCTTAAGCACACATCAGTTTTGCCTTTCTCAATGTGACATTTATCTCTCTCAGATAAGGACACGCCTGCTTACACACAGTCACATATTGAAACTAGACTATCATTCGGTCTTGAATACACTGTGGTAGCACATTCAAAGCAAAAAAAATGATCAGCCATTCGACCCTCAGCCAGCCTGTGGGCCCATACTGATCACCCTCCTCAGAGCAGGGCTGATAATCTGGGAACAGGCATTTTACATCATGGTGAACAGGATTACTGGACGCACTGAGACCTCAGTGTTCCTAGCCAGTTGTGTTCCATGATCGCTGCAATGGGTGATCCTGAGCCTACAGGTTGCTGTAATCATTTTTACATGGACAGTGAGGTCAGGGGAGGGGGCTGTAGGACTCTAGCTACAGTGTACACCAGACGCTGTTTGTTCACAGGTTGACCACATAACCTACGACCCCTGTAGATGACGCCACACAGCAGCGTACACACTTTCATGAGAGATAAATTCCAGACGAGGTTCTCATACCCGTTCTGCTTCAACCACTTCACACTGCACTATCACATTCATCTCATAGTCATTCATCCCAGACAGGCTTGCGCAATGACTACCTTTGTAGTCTTACTGAGTGCAATTCATTTCAACAACAGAACTGAAAAGGAAAGAAAAAAAGAAAAATACACGACAACACAGATGACGAACCCCTGTGTGAACACTGGAACCAAACTCAGCCTAATTTTAAACAAACTTTGATTAAAAAACGTTGGCATATTTAATGTTGAATATTAAAATATTAAAGCAAAATAACAAGCAGTTTTCAGAGGCTGTGATTAATGTTGCGGCTAAATAGTCATGTGCTAAGTTAATGAAGATGAAGGGCAGAAGCTGGAGGCTGTCGGTACATCTGAACCTACGGTCACCGCGTTGAGTAAAACCATCAGAGCACCTAACGCAAGGAAAGGAGACGTTAACATGACGGTTAGCTCCTCTTCACAAACAGACGCAGACTTACGGTCTTCTGCTGGACGCAGAGCATCTGTATCCAGGTCAGAGCCAAAACCTTCACACTCCATTTTGTTCTCTAGGTCAGGCGGATGGTCGTGCTCTTCTGTCAGACCATATATTCATTCCTCCGGGATTAAAAAGGGGAGAACTCGGCTCGCTCGCTCCGTTGATGTATCCCAAACCCGATAAGAAGAAGGGACAGGAAATGTCACCGCAGAAGAAGCGGGAGTTTGAGGGAATGTAACTTCACTTCGTGGTATCAAGACCACGAAACCGAGACTACCTTCCGTCCTCGTGGGTGTTAAAAACTGAGGTTACTTTCAGCGTAAAGGACAGTCCCACCGCCCCAGCTGATAGCAGGCTACTGCCTGCGGAGCGGACCGTCCCTACCAGCCCGCAAATCTCGACCGTACCTTTCACGCTACGGGGGACGGACGTAAGATTTGCGCGGTGCTTAGTCAGTCCCCTGCCGCCCGTTACATCCCACACATATAGTAACTTTCTCATATAAATAGTATTTTTTGGTATCTGGGCCTGAGATTAATCTCATTTCGTGCGTTAAACTATTTTGTTTATCCGAGTGCGAAGCTTCTCTCCCCATAACATGGACTCTACCAGTGAGTCCAACATTCAAACTGTTTGTGCTCTCAGCTGATTGCAGTGGCGTCTCTGCGGCCTGGGCATTTTAGTCAGGACCCCTGAAAGTCAAGACGGGCTCTGTGGTGCGTCAGATTTGTTAAAACAAACAAGAATTTGCCGAGTACGGGGTGCTGGGAACCACTGCAGGTCCTTTTGTGTTTACTTATTTGTAGTTCTACAATTACAGACTGTAGTCCATCTGATTCTCTGCGTACATTGTTAGCCCCCTTTTACCCTGTCCTTCAATGGTCAGGACTCCCAAGGACCCTCACAGAGCAGGTACTGTTTGGGTGGTGGATCATGGATCATCCTCAGCACTGCAGTAACATTGACGTGGTGGTGGTGGTGTGTTAGTGTGTGTTGTGCTGGTACAAGTGGATCAGACACAGCAGTGCTGCTGGAGTTTCTATTTATATATACATACATTATATATATATATATATATATATATATATATATATATATATATATATATATATATATATATATATATATAATTTTTTTTATTTATTATTATTATTATTCATTTATATATATGAGAGAGATATATACAACTAAGGTTCCCTCACAAATGTAGACCACACAAAGTTTTATTGCTAAATATTCAGTAGATCGGCTGTACTGTTAGTAATGTTTTTCCAACATAACCAGATTTGCTCTAAGAAATAGAACAATAGGTTGAATTAAAAAAGGTTCTACAAAATCAAACTGAATCATGAAGCTGCTTGCCACCTGTAGAGCCCAGCTAGCATCTGCTTGAGAGTGGACATGGATGCAACAAGATGGGGGTGGGGTGGCAAACGGCACGCTTGAGAGGGGACACCTCGTCTCCCCAAAAAAAGACCCAGTGGGGCTCCTTTGTGCAGCTGTTGGCCCCACGCTAGCACAAACCCCCAAGAACCACCTGTCACTGCAACTGGACACAGAGAAGGGGGACTTGGGGGCTGGGGGCAGGCACAGAGAGCCCTAAACAACAGACCTGGAGAAGACCACTCAAACTAAATGGATGCGTTAGGACCAAAAGGCAGATAATACACACTCAATACAGTCTTGGGTTGTTACATTGGGGGAAAAAAGACAAATAAGGTTAATGTAAAACAGGAGTCTAATGTAAGTTAATACAAACTGCAGGAAACTGGAACACAGAGACAGAATGGTCGTACAACTGATTAAATTTTCACTAGATGAAAATAATCTAAATTTAGCTCCATTCATTAATTGTTGAACATGACATGTAATTATCTGGAGATTAAACTTTAACATGACCGCTATCTAACAGATCGTAGCATCAATCCATAAACTGCAGTGCTACAAATGGAAAAGTACACGCTTAAAAAAAAAAAAAGTTTTTCATGGGTCCTTTAGTAAAGGTAAAGGTTCTATGTATAGCACCTATTTGAGAATGGTTCTGTATAGCTCCAAAAAGGGTTCTGCTATTGTCAAGTTTATAATAATTGAAGGTTGCCTTTTGGTGCTATTTAGAGGCATTTTCAAAAAGGTTCTATATAGAACCAATATATAACACGTTAATCTAAAGAAGTATTTCACTATACAAAGAACCACTTAAACATGAAACAGTTCTACATAGAATACATGGTTCTATATAGAATCACTGTTGTTATTAAATAACCCTTTAAAGGACCATCTTTTTAAGTGTGTAGAACAACATCAGATTTTTTTTGTTTTAGTGAACAATAACCATATCTAAGACTAATACGTATTGTGTCAAGGTGGTACATCTTAATGACAACGCCTCATGGAAAGACTAGTTTACAAGCTACAGAGCTGAAAAACGAATGTGTAAACACACTTAGATGTTTGTTTGCAGGAAAGTACGTGTGTATGATGATAAATGCGGGTGGTGGATGATGATAAAGTGGTTTATTATATTCCTCACTACATCTTTTACTTAGAGGGTTAATATATAATAACATAATAAACAAGATCACATTGCCATCCATAATTACTTTCATGCAGTATCTTTCTGGAAGTGTAAGATTTTTGGTTTTGGAGCTGCTGTGTTTGTCACTGCCTGGCACTATGTAGCATTTTTAAATACCATGAGAAGAAATAAACATCACACAGCTAAACTAAAGCAGAGTGCAATACAGAATAGCTTCCATGAAACATTTATATAAGATAATGACACAGGAGGGAGTTCATTAAGCATATACATACAGTTCCTTTCAGACCCGTAGTGTTGAGTTGTTCTCCCAAAGTGAGAGGATGAATGGAAACACCTGTGGATTTTTTAGATCTGAAGCAAAAGTGGAGCTTCCATTGTGAGTCAGATTTTCTCTGTATATTTTTAGCATTTTTTTTTTAACTCTAGCTTTGAAAGCTCACCCCCCCCCACACTTTTATTTTGACTTTCTCCTTCCTTATCCAAGTGTTATTTCTAATAATGTATCTTATCTCTAATAATATATCTTATAAGGGTGGTCTCTGACTTTTGCTCAGCATGGTGTACAATAATATACACAAGAATGAGAAGAACCCCATCGGGTGGTGGTGCTGGTGTCACAGAAATGGCGTACAAGTGTGGATAAGAAGACAAGGGTAAGGAGAAAGAGTCGGAGGAGTCCATTAAGTGTCCATCCAAACGCAGGGGCACAGGAAAAGAGTACCCCTCTGTTTGACAGTGAGAGAAAGAGGCTTCATTTACAAGCGGCAGCTGTGGCACTCCTCTTGAAGCATACTCACTCTTTCTCTCACTCTCACTCTCTCTCTCTCAAACACACAGAGGAAACACACATGTATGCATGCACACCCTGACGTATGTGCACGTTCACAAACAAAGATATTCATTTTTGGGTACTCAGCAGACTTTTCTAAGTGGATGTACAAGCCTGAAGCTGAACACTGAGGAACAGGGAGCTGAGCTGGGAGCAAACACACACACACAATAGGGCACTGATGTAATCACATCAGCAGTGGAGCGGCCACTAGTGATTCATTGGACAGCACACAGCATTCAAAAAAAGGAGGAAAGCAGGCAAGAGTCCTGAAAACACCCCTGGCTAAAGACTGTCATTGACTGAGGCTGAAAACGTGTTGTCATTTTACTAGAAACATTCAGACGTTTAGGCTGTTTTGAATGGTATTTGGATTCTAATATGGCAATGGTGGATCTCTGGAGATCTCTCGAGAAGTTTCTGCATGTTCACAGATCATGTCAATGTGTCTATGAGTAAAAAAAACAAAGGTTTGTCATCTATCATGACAAAATTTGCTTGCAAGTCAAACACATTCCAACCTTATTTGTGCAGTGACTTATGAAAGGGCTCAAAGTTTGAAGAGAAGTGCTAAAGTGCTAAAGGTTCACCATAGTCTAGCTCACGAAGCCTGCCTATTGTCTCTGAGTCTAAGGGTCAGCTTTTCAGACTGACCAGGGTCATCCAAGGCCCCTTAATGAAAACACAATGGCAAGAATTCCAGAATGTCCTTACATTGCTCTCTCGCTATCTCAGTCAACAAGGAGAATCTAGTTCAGTGTGAAGGAGCATACAATGCAGTTGTATTTATTAATGGAACACTGCAAGGATGTGATTCTTCAGGTCTATTCATTCATAGCTGTGAAGCAGAATTTCAAATTTGGGATGTTCAGTTAATCTTCAATAGTAGTTCACAAACAAATAAACACCAACTACAATATAATGCTCTGGAATTGAATGAAATTGTGCTACTTAGTTCATTTCGACAGCAAAATAGAGGATCATGTGAAACCTTAGTTTACATAATAAAATAACAGACTTTGCTTTATAAAACAAGTCATTGTTTTTCAAGAAACAACATGGCAACAATGCTAAAGGGCTATAGAACTTCTCCACTAAACACATATAGCTGAGGGAATGGTACAAAGTCCACTCATCCATTACAATATAATGTTCCCTCAATTTACAATACAGTTATACTGATTAAGAAATGTGCAAAATCATGCATATTGTTTCAGCAAATGACAATCCCAGTCATACCTTCACTTTCATTGTTAAACTGACTACACATCAGTAACCATAAAAAATTGGGTCCTAATCCACAATATACAAGTGGTATATTTTGTTCAATTCTACTTTCCCTCTCTTTCTCCTTCTCTCTCTTTCACACTTACACACATTTTCTCTCTTCTATTGATGTGCTTGAGGCCCAGCACAGGGGCGTTTTGGGCTGTGCTAGCGTCCTGTGTTCAGGCCCCCACCCTCTGCTCCTCCAGCTTAAGATCCTCCCCTTCTAACCTCATTCATTACCATGATAAACGGAGGACAGAGAAAGAGAGAGAAAGAACAAATGAAGGCTCCCTCTAGCAACCTCTGGACATTATGGGGCTACTCAACACCCCTACAATATTCATACTTCAGTTCAACATTAGGTGTAATAAACATTGTTACAATCAGAAATAAGAAATACTCTTTTCAGCCAACAGTTCCTCTATGGTAATAACCATGTGGCTGCAGGTGTCAGTGCATGTGAGAAGTTGAGCACTTGTAGCAGACACTGGAATTACATGTGAATGGTGGGTGTTACAGAGTTAAGAAAGGCTGCTTTTATTTGACATTGGATGGATGGAGGAGTGGCAGCAGGACACACACACACAGGCTCAGCAGGTTAAGATAATCCCAGGTGAAAAGGTCAAGTATTGGTTCTGCTTCATCACTTTCTCTCCCCCTCTCTCTCTCTCTCTAACAGGCAATGCTAAGACCCTCTAAGTCATGAAAGCATGGTCATACATGCACTTAATAGCATGCTTGCTGACACAGCAAGTTCCTCAAACCTCAGACAGCAAATGCAGTGGTCAGCTGCTTTAAGCCACACAGATTCCCATTTTGTAGTAAAATCTAGCATACAATATACACAACTAGCATTTATAGCACATATATCATTCATATAGTGGCAAATCTTAAGCAATAGCTGCCATTTCAACATTGTGCATTCCCCTTCATATTTAACACAAGCAAAATATCAAGAAAGTCTCTGAGCGGATGATGGCAGTGCAAACCGCCATCCACTATTCATTACATTACACACATAGTGGAGTTCTTCATGGAGCTGTGGAGTGCAATAAGCCTAAACCATGCAGTAAGAGCTTCTTCAACTTACTCTCATCATCCACCTGTCACTTCTTCTTTCCTGAATTAATGTCACTGTTGTTGGTCGACTGTCATCAGTATAACAGTCTTTTATATAAGATACCAATGTTTGTCTGACAAATAGCAATAGAGGGCAAGTTTATATCAAATACAAATAGCTCATTTGTTGCAACCTAAATAGCAACAGCAGGACTTTAAAATGGATATTGAGGGACTTTTGTAAAGGACATTTTTCAATTTATTTGTTTTTCTTAAACTCAGAGCAGGAACAACACTGATATTGAATCTATTAGTCTACACCAAAACATTCTAAATGCAACACTGTATGTTTGTGGGTGAGTTAAAGAGAGAAAGCTGCAGATGATGTAGGATGATGTCAAATTTTCATTGACCGTTCGAGTGAACCAGAGAAACTGATTTATACTGTATCAGTTAGAACATTAAACCTCCACTAATCCAGCTATAATCCAGATGTGATTTTTTTCCTCTGTAGCCCCAAAATGGGATTGAGTTCCATAAACATGTCACTGTTTCACACAAAGTCTTTAATGTAAAGTATATGTAAATCTGACAATACTGTGAGGAAAGAAACATAAATCTGTGGAAAGTTAATGATAATGATAATGTCTACTCCAGGAACAAATAAAAGATAAATATTAGACTAAAACGTGCCAAAAAGAGAGCATTGAAGTGATGCTATAAAAGAACCTGTTTTATTTCTTTAACCCCAAGTTACAACTCTCTCTGGTCTCCCTGCTTTGCAGCACTAGATTTTGGACTAATTAAGCAAAGACAATTATGCCCTCTCAGGGCGCAAACTGCCAATCTCCTGACAACAGGACAAAATCTTAGGAGCTTAATCTAAACCTATTTTAAATGAAACATGCCCTTTGTTAGTGTCCTTCTCTGTCCGATACCCACAACATCTGTGGAAAAGCTTATTGTGGTGTAGGTTATCATAATGCAATTTATCTAGATTAAGATATTTTTTTCCAACTGTCTACTCTCATATCTGGCAAGACTTTCCGATCTAAAGAGTCCAACTGACAGTTCTGTCAGCATCCTTATCCACTGGTACCAGCGCAACACACTCTAACACACCACCAACACATCAGTATCACTGCAGTGGTGAGAATGATCCACCACCCAAATAATACCTGCTCTGTGGTACAGCAACTACATAATTTGCAAGTATATTGTAGCGTGTTCAAGAAATGTTTTGGCGTGTTTTGGGTTATGTGTCCTCTAGCAGTTATTGGACTTGTGTTGCTATAGATTCTGTCAAGAATGGGACTAGGAATCGGCCCAGGGGTATTTGATATGTGGGTGTGAGCAGAGAGAGGGGAGATGTGAGCGGAGTCAGACATGTTAAAGAATAACTGCTTATGTACAGTGTGACTGTGGCTGACAACAGCTGGAAAATAAAAGCAACAGTTATAACCTCTCTTACCCACTGTGACAGGCCATTCTGTGCCTATGATGCATCAAAGAAGAGCTAATCTTCATGCATTTGGACCCACAGATGAGAAAAATCCCCTTCCTGCAGAGCCCCTTACACAGAAAGCCGCATTATTACTCAATTAATGGATTAGATATACCTCCAACGTACACAAGGAGAAAGAAGACTTGCAGAAGTGCCACAAAGGCAAGCTGCAACAGAAATATGCCAGTGAGAACAATGTTTGTTTACTTATCAAAGCATCCATTAGGTCTTCCACCTTCAGCAGTTAGCAACACTGTTACTGGAAAGCCCATGTGGACCAGTGCCAAACTTCCACAGCAAGAAATGGTCTGGTAGCTATTAAATATGCACAGTCTTTAAATTGCCATTTTTTCAGGCAGACAAAATCAATAAAGCCCTAAGACTCCTATTTTCCCTGCGCTCTTTCACTTAGTATAGCACACCACAAAGAACATTCATTCTGTGAGATCTAAACCCTCAGACAATTCTGTGTAAATTGGATCACCTTTGTGAGCATTGACCAGATGGAGAGGATCCGTTAGATGATGGGAAGAAGCATGGGAACAAAAAGACTGTTCAATTTAGATGCATTTTTATCTAGGCCAAAGTGAATTTAGAGTACCAATATATCAGTACAAACAAAACACCCTTAAACAGGCCACACCCAGTTTCTCCATCATCTTTCAGACAGCCTCCCTGTATGTATATACAAGCTCAAACAAAGTCAACTTTGCAAAATAACCACACAATTCACTCACAGGCATAAAATGAAATGAGTGATTTTCACATCATTAGCTGCTTTTGAAGGTTTCACATTACAGTGCTGTGCAAAAGTATTTTCCCCATCTTGATATTCTTTGTTTATTGTTGCACTAATGCACTAATTATGCAAACTGGTCCTAGGTGACAGGTCAGACAAAGTGTGATCCATAATAACCCCTATGAAGACACAAAAACGGGACTTGTGTACCCTGCCCGGAACAGGGTTGGAGCCACCCTGGAGCCATGCCTGGGGGAGGGGCTCGCCAGCGAGCGTCTGGTGGCCGGGCATTTACTCATGGTGCCCGGCCGGGCCATGCCCGAAGGAGTTACATGAGTCCCCCCTCCCATCGACCCACCACCAATGGGAGGGGCAGTAGTAGGGGTTCGGTGCGTTGTGGATCGGGCAGTGTCCGAAGGCGTGGGCCTTGGCGTTCTGATCCTCGGTTGCTGAAACTGGCTTTTGGAACTTGGAACGTTACCTCACTGGCGGGGAAGGAGCCTGAGTTGGTGTGTGAGGTTGAGAAATACCGGCTAGATATAGTCGGGCTCACCTCAACACACAGCTTGGGCTCTGGGTCCAATCTCCTTGAGAGGGGCTAGACTTTATTCTTTTCTGGAGTTGCCCATGGTGAGAGGCGGCGGGCAGGTGTGGGCTTTCTCATAGCCCCTCGACTCGGTGCCTGTATGTTGGGGTTTTCTCCGGTGGACGAGAGGGTAGCTTCCCTACGCCTTCGGGTTGGGGAACGGGTCCTGACTGTTGTTTGTGCTTATGCACTGAACAGCAGTTCAGAGTACCCAGCCTTCTTAGAGTCCTTTGGAAGGGTGCTTGAAAGTGCTCCTCCTGGAGACTCTATTGTCCTACTGGGGGACTTCAACGCTCACGTGGGCAATGACAGTGAGACCTGGAGGGGTGTGATTGGGAGGAATGGCCTCTCTGATCTGAACCCGAGTGGTGTTCAGTTTTTGGACTTTTCGCAAACCACAGTTTGTCCATCACGAACACCATGTTTGAACACAAGGATGTCCATAAGTGCACATGGCACCAGGACACCCTAGGCCGCAGTTCAATGATTGACTTTGTAGTCGTGTCATCGGACTTGCGGCCATGTGTTTTGGACACTCGGGTAAAGAGAGGAGCTTAGCTGTCAACTGATCACCACCTGGTGGTGAGTTGGATCAGGTGGTGGGGGAAGATGCCGGTCAGACCAGGCAAGCCCAAACATATAGTGAGGGTTTGCTGGGAACGTCTAGCAGAAGAACCTGTCAGATTGATCTTCAACTCACACCTCCGTCAGAACTTTGACCAGATATCGGGGGAGGTGGGGGACATTGACTCAGAATGGGCCATGTTCCGTTCCTCCATTGCTGAAGCGGCTGACTGTAGCTGTGGCCGTAAGGTAGTTGGTGCTTGTCGGGGCGGTAATCCTCGAACCCGGTGGTGGACACCCCAGGTGAGAGATGCCGTCAAGCTGAAGAAGGAGTCCTACCGGGCATGGTTGGCCTGTGGGACACCAGAGGCAGCTGGCAGGTATCGACAGGCCAAGCGATCTGCGGCTTCAGTTGTCACCAAGGCAAAAACCCGTGTATGGGAGGAGTTTGGTGAGGCCTTGGAAAGTGACTTTAAGTCGGCTCCGAAAAGATTCTGGCAAACCGTCAGGCGACTCAGAAGGGGAAAGCAGTATGCCACTAGCACTGTATATAGTGGAGATGGTGTGCTGCTGACTTCGACTGAAGACGTCATTGGGCGGTGTAAGGAATACTTTGAGGACCTTCTCAATCCCACCGACACGTTCTCCAGTGAGGAGTCTGGGGACATGGGAATAGGCTTGTCCATTACTGAGGCCGAAGTCGCTAAGGTAGTTAAGAAGTTCCTTGGTGGCAAGGCTCCAGGGGTGGATGAGATCCGCCCTGAGTTCCTCAAGGCTCTGGATGTTGTGGGGCTGTCTTGGCTGACACGCCTTTTCAACATTGCGTGGACATCGGGGGCGGTGCCACTGGATTGGCAGACTGGGGTGGTGGTGCCTCTTTTTAAAAAACTACAGGGGAATCACACTCCTCAGCCTCCCTGGCAAGGTCTATGCAGGGGTACTGGAGAAGAGAGTCCGGCTTATAGTCGAACCTCGGATCCAGGAGGAACAGTGCGGGTTCCGCCCTGGTCGTGGAACACTGGACCAACTTTTCACCCTCTCCAGGATTCTGGAGGGTTCATGGGAGTTTGCCCAACCAGTCCACATGTGCTTTGTGGATCTGGAGAAGGCATTCGACTGTGTTCCCCGGGGTATTCTGTGGGAGGTGCTTCGGGAGTACGGGGTACATGGCTCTTTGCTACGAGCCATTCAGGCCCTGTACAAACAAAGCTGGATTTTGCTTCGCATAGCCGACAGTAAGTCAGACTCATTCCCAGTGAGAGTTGGACTCCGTCATGGCTGCCCTTTGTCACCGATTCTATTCATAATTTTTATGGATAGAATTTCTAGGCGCAGTCAAGGGATGGAGGGTGTCCGGTTTGGTGACCTCAGGGTCACATCGCTGCTGTTTGCAGATGATGTGGTCCTATTGGGGACATCAGGCCGCGAACTTCAGCTTTTGCTAGATTGGTTTGCAGCCGAGTGTGAAGCGGGTGGGATGAGAATCAGTACCTCTAAATCCGAGACCATGGTTCTCAGGCGGAAAAGGGTGGAGAGCCCTCTCTGGGTCGGGGATAGGCTCTTGCCTCAAGTGGAGGAGTTCAAGTATCTCAGGGTCTTGTTCACGAGTGATGGTACAAGGGAGCGGGAGATTGACAGGCGGATTGGTGCTGGGTCAGCAGTGATGCGGGCTCTTTACCGGTCTGTTGTGGTAAAGAAAGAGCTGAGCCACAAGGCAAGGCTCTCGATTTACCGGTCGATCTACGTTCCCACCCTCACCTATGGTCATGAGCTTTGGGTAATGACCGAAAGAATAAGATCGCGAATACAAGCGGCCGAAATGAGTTTCCTCCGCAGGGTGTCTGGACTCTCCCTTAGAGATAGGGTGAGAAGTTCAGTCATCCGGGAGGGACTCGGAGTAGAGCCGCTGCTTCTTCACGTCGAGAGGAGCCAGCTGAGGTGGTTCGGGCATATATACACACACATACATACATACATACATACATACATACATACATACATACAAATATTCATAGCCCTAGGAACATTGGTGAATCTTCCCAGGACTGGCTGGCCTGCCAAAATTTCAAGTCATCCAGAAAGTCTCCAAAGGTTCCAGGAGAACATACAAGGAATTGCATGTTTCTCTAGCCTAGCCTCAGCTGAATCAGTGACCAAAATATGAGAAAGGGTCTGGTCAAAAGTGGCATTCATGGAAGTGCATCAAAGCAAAAAAACACTGATAAACAAATGAAACATCAAAGCTCGTCTCCGATTTGGAAAAATGAACAGCAGTTCATGCTCAAAAACCTACCAATGTGTCTGAATTGAAGCGGTTTTATAATGAAGAGTGGGATCAAATGCCTCAAAAAAATGTGAAAGGCTGACGTTGAATTTTAGTCAATGGTGGTCGCAGTTATTAATGGTAAAGAATATAAAAAAAAGGCAATTCATTTTAAGGGGGCAACTTTTTTGCATGGGTGGGATATCATATCTCCTTAAAGAAATAAAATAATAATGAAAAATGCCCTTTGTGTTTTAAAAGGTTCTCCTTGTCTGACATTAGTTTGTTAAAAGCATTCAATGTGACAAATATGCAGTAACAGAGAAAATCAAGAATACTTTCATGGCACTGCATGTGTAATTGTATGCGATCTTTGGATTACTGGACAAACAAAAGAGAATTAAGGTCAGGATAAATGATCAGCAAAGCTTGATTCAAATCCTCTGAGAGTGTCTGTACCCTCTACTCATGTTAATGCCTAGAACACTGGCCTATGTGGTATCAGAATGGACAACCAGAATCTCTAAGGTTCCAGACTAAGAGAAACAACTTTGTTCTCAGCATAGATCTGTTCCAGTAGATAAATCAGGTCATTTTGTTATGTTATATTTTAAAATAACCTAATATGCCTAAGCTGAAATGCCGTGCCAAACTTATCATGCACTGGGCGTCTCTGCAGGTGGCCTGAAAGCAGAGAGCTGACTCAGCGGCCAAACCCAGCAAACACATTCCAGCAGGTACACAACCATTATGTCTCATTTCTGTCACATGACTGAGCTAGTCTATCCCATCCCAAACTTCCCCCCCTCTCCTGAGGTTTTGCAACACCTTCCTACATACTGTCAGCTGAGCGATGACGCTACTGAACAGAGCTCAGAGTCAGTGAGAGAACAGCAAGAATGCAGGCCAGCCAGATACAGAGACTGCATTCCTTAGCCCACTGGACTGAGACAAGGACACATGGGCCAGCTTTGATTTAAAAACAAACTGCTTTCTCGCCTACCTCAATTCATACAGAGAACATGAACACATACAGGGGATACACTTCTTCTGACTGTGGACGTAATAACAAGTAAAAAGAAGAACATTGCGCAAAATGACTGCCACAGTGTCAACAGGCTGTATCTACACAAACCGTGGCCTTTCATAAGTATAATGTGTTACCACACGCCCTCCACTGGTAGATTCACGGTAAAACACAGTAAAATCAATAATGCACAGACTAAGAGGTAAACAAGTGCATAGGAGCTGTATGTAACGCACATCATCCAGGAGCTGGAGAAGCCATTTCTTAACAGCGTAACAGACCTTTTCTTAACATCTCTGCTGTTTCCTTCAGTGAACAGACAAGAATGGACATACCCACTCTCACAACTACATCATGTCCCAACAGGAACTGAGGCAAGAATGACTGAGTACCACAATGAACTAATGGAAATTTTAGCTGCCATCCCACATATGAACCCAGAGTGTTTTATAATAATACTAAACACTAATGGCACACAAATAGAAAATCAGGCAGAGGCAGAGGCAGAGGCAGAGGCAGAGAGAGAGAGAGAGAGAGAGAGAGAGAGAGAGAGAGAGAGAGAGAGAGAGAGAGAGAGAGAGAGAGAGAGACAGACAGACAGACAGAGAGACAGACAGAGAGACACAGAGAGAGAGAGAGACAGAGAGACACAGAGAGAGAGAGACACAGAGAGAGAGAGAGAGAGAGAGAGAGAGAGAGAGAGAGAGAGAGAGAGAGAGAGAGAGAGAGAGAGAGAGAGAGAGAGAGAGACACAGAGAGAGACAGAGAGACACAGAGAGAGACAGAGACAGAGAGAGAGAGAGAGAGAGAGAGAGAGAGAGAGAGAGAGAGAGAGAGAGAGAGAGAGACAGACAGAGAGACACAGAGAGAGAGAGAGAGAGACAGAGAGACACAGAGAGAGAGAGAGACAGAGAGACACAGAGAGAGAGAGACACAGAGAGAGAGAGAGAGAGAGAGAGAGAGAGAGAGAGAGAGAGACACAGAGAGAGAGAGACACAGAGAGAGACAGACACAGAGAGAGACAGAGAGAGAGAGAGAGAGAGAGACAGAGACAGAGACAGAGAGAGAGAGAGAGAGAGAGAGAGAGAGAGAGAGAGAGAGAGAGACAGACAGAGAGACACAGAGAGAGAGAGAGAGAGAGAGAGAGAGAGAGAGAGAGAGAGAGAGAGAGACAGACAGAGAGACACAGAGAGAGAGAGAGAGAGAGAGACAGAGAGACAGACAGAGAGACACAGAGAGAGAGAGAGAGAGAGAGAGAGAGAGAGAGAGAGAGAGAGAGAGAGAGAGAGAGAGAGAGAGAGAGAGAGACAGAGAGAGACAGAGAGACACAGAGAGAGACAGAGAGAGACAGAGAGAGAGACAGAGAGAGACAGAGAGACAGACAGAGAGACAGAGAGAGAGAGAGAGAGAGAGAGAGAGAGAGAGAGAGAGAGAGAGAGAGAGAGAGAGAGAGAGAGAGAGAGAGAGAGAGAGTGTATGGGATAGGGAGACCAAACAGCTGCTGCTGCTGCTGCTGCTATGGTGATATCAACATCATGAAAACATGAAGCATGGCAGGAATGTTCAGCATCACTTCTTCCATACAGACATGTGAACACTAACACAGACACACAATTCTGTTTCTAAGACTATAATTGTTATAAATATTTTTCATTCTGCAGTCCTTTTATTTGACATGTCAAGTTTTATTGTAATATTCAATTCTTATGGCAAGACACTACACGTTAATAACAATGAATGTCAGGTGACAGTACAGGTGAAAACCACAGTGAATCTTTGCTAGTTAATTATATATTATTATTTATTAATATTATGAACATTTTTACAAGGTTTTTATAGGAAGTTCTGAATAAACTTTTGATATGCAAATGAAACATTGTCTAATTACATACGTATCAATTTGCATATTTAGAAAAACCAAAAACCCTTTGGAGGATGTTAGAAATATCATGTCTGTTTTGTTGTTCAGACTATTGACATCATGATGTTTTGTTTAATAAAACAGCTTTATATGTTGTAGTTTAGAATAACCCCAGCTATGAGTAATATATTTGGAGATCCATCAAAACTATTAAAAATGAGGATTGAGTTAGGAATAAATATGTAAACTGTCATGAAAGCTGGTATTGTAGAAACTAATGTTGTAGAGTAAAACTGATTCTGAGAAAAATTAGTTTTAAGAATCGGATTCAGAACATCATTTCTACCTGTAGTGTTCTGCCTTAAGCATTTCAGGATATTTCCCTTCTTTCCGTAAGTGCCATAATAGTGTTTCACATCCATCCAAAGTGTTTTGGTGAACTGCAGTAAAGCATAACGACATCAGATCAGAATAATGAGTACATCAGCTCTTTGGAATACTTTTGTTTGCTCCCGATTCATTTTGAAGACTATTTCCTTGTTGAGTTCTATGACAATATACTTCAATTATTTAAATCTGTTAATGGCTCATTCTTTTGTAATAATTCATATATTTGACTATAAATGTATTTTCAAACATAGGACCTTGTGATGACTAAAAACCTAAAAAGAGTCAAGCAGGCATATTAAAATATATCTTTATTAAAGTTGTATAAAGACCATAATGAATTTATAATGTGTCTCTAGAGCAATGCAGCACTGTTCACTCATGTCTGTCCTTTTTACAGCAGGACTTTGCACTTCTTGTTTTGTGATCGTTCCACTTTTTACTTTACAAATATCATTAACAAATATTAAATATTTACATTTTACGCTGTATTTAAATATTTAGAACAAAGTTAATTAATCAAAAAACACACTGTTCTTCAAATGTAAAATCTAATTTGATATCTTACTCCAAATCCAGAAACCCCCCACCCCCCAGTAAACAGACAGGGGGACAAACACCAATTGCATTTTTTAAATGGTCCTGCATTTGTGATATTAGGAGAAGCTTATGCTCTTGCAAATTAGCCCACTTCATTTCCTGACTGAAGCTCAACACAAATACCAATTACAGACTACATACATCATGACATGAGTATGAACGAACTTCGGAAATGACCACTGTACCTGTTAGCAGTACAAAGCATATAACATCAGTTAATAAATTAACATACAGTATTTAAATATACATAGAGAATATTATCTTCTTAGAAAAGTCACAGTGTTGGTCTTACTGTCATCCCAAATGAAATTAAATACATAAATGCGCCAGCCAAAAGGCACAAATGTTGTAAGCTCACTGAGCTCATATGACCATCGCTGTGTCCTGGTGCTGTTACAGTATAGTTACTTCACTTTCCTCTGACACTGAACTCAGCTGAGTCGTCCTCTTTTTTGAGATGGCTCTCCATATACGACACACCATCCCACCTCTGCGAAAACAATTTTAGGCTCTTAAAAACAGTTTATAATTTGTCTTTATACAGTGACTTAAGTAAGGGGTCACAAAACCTACTGTGGTAAAACCACTGTAACCCACAACCCAGAGCACTTTTGTAAAGCAGTGATAAGCTCTCTGGACAAAAAAAAAAAAAAAAAAAAAAAGAGAGTCACGCAATTTTTGGCCAAAAATATTAGAATGCAATTAAATTATTTACACTCATGTTCAACAAATTATTTGATTTACTAATAATGACTAGTAATAGCATTTGCAATAAACAGTTCTTCTGCCAAGCAACGTAGTTCATGAAAGAGTCGGCTGGTTACCAAGCCATATAATGCTCAAAGATTATCCTGTGAATGACAAAATGTCTTTTTAACTTGACATATCAAACAGAAATTTCTTAAAATTCTATAGTTATGATGATGGTCACTCAGAGAGGCCTGATGTGAAACAGACCATTCTTAAGAAAGTTATCAGATCTGTTCACAGTAGAGTTGATAGGAACCAGATGTCCAAAAGTCATAGAAGATTCTTCATAGAAGATTAGTTTGACACTTTTTTTTTTTTAAAGGGAAAAACAGTACCCAAAGGTTTTTTTTGTCAGATATACCACTATTTTACCATTATCCTCTTTACTTAGAAAACTCCATACAAGTTCAATGGTCATTCTGGAAGGCAAAGGCAAAATGACTACAGTTGTTTAACAGGCATCAGAATTTCTGCTTCTTATCACCACCACTGTAAAGTAGAGTTGGCATCTCTACAATGCAACATTTCACATTAACTTTACTTTTATTTACTTTTTTAGTTACCTTACTGTTTCCAAAATGTTGGGACACTGTGAAAAATACGAATAAAAACAGAATGCAATGAAGTGGAAATCATTTAAATCTTATATTTAAATTACACGCAGTACAAAGGCAACATGCTGAAAGCGAGAAATTTTATTGTTTTTTGAAAAATATATGTCCATTTTGAATTTCTTGCCAGCATCATGTTTCAAAAAAGTTGTGTAATGTTAAAAACCAAAACAAAAACACCTGGCGGAACATCTCACAAATAATTAAATTAATTGGCAACAGGTCAGTAACTGACTTGTAAAACTCAACCATGCAAAGAAGAAAGCCTTGCTCATTTTAGCAAGACAATGACAAACCACATTTCGTACGTATTACAACAGCATGGCTCTACAGTAAAGGTTTTTGGGTGCTAAACTGGCCTGTCTGCAGTCCAGACCTGTTACCCAGTGAAAATAACTGGTGCATTATGAAGCAAAAAATTCAACAAAGGAGACCCCAAATTGTTAAACCTGAAATCCGATAATCAAGCAAGAATGGTAAAACATTTCATTTTCAAAACTACAGCAACGGGTCTCCTCACTTTCCAAACACAGTGTGTTGATAAAAGAAGAGGGGATACAACACAGTGGTAAACATGAACCTGTCCCAACTTTTTTGAAACATGTTGCTAGTATCACATTCAAAAGCATTCAGGCATATATTTTTTAAAAATACATAAATAAAAAAAAAATCTCAGTTTCAACATTTGACATGCTGTCTTTACACTATTTTCAATTAAACATAGGGTTTAAATGATTTGCACATCATTACATTCTGTTTTATTTATGTTTTGCACAGCAACCAACTTTTTGGGAAATTGAGTTGTACATCTGTGACTGAATTATGCAGAAATCAACTGATGTGTGTGGTCATATCTGTTTGTTTTATAAGCAAAATATGGCTGCCAGTATGAACACATGCTTACTTGATGCTGCAGTATCTTAGATCATCCTTGCAGGCCATATGGAGTAGGCTGTCTAAGGTGAACCCGTGAGTCAGGAGCTGTAGGATAAGACACATGCAGTCACCTTCACACAGTAATGATGAGGTTTGCAAGCCCTGCAAACCTCTCTGTATGCAAGTGCTGAGTGAAATGTAAGACAGCTGCACTCACTGTGCTTATGGTGTCCTCATCCACTGGTACAGCCCTCAGCCAGTGCACCATGGCCAGCGTCTGAGTGTTCTGGCACACAGGTTTATTATCTGTGGAGTGGATGAGATGACATGACATGACATGCTGACACCGTCTCAACTAATAGGTGTGGCCTTCCTCTGCTCCGTCTAATGAGAAGCTCATTTGAAACCTACACAAAAAAGTCTCCATTCTCCATAGCATCAATTCAAAACTTTGTAGTGATGAGCGTACAAAGCAAGACAGAGGGAGGAAAAGGTGATGCTTTGAATGTGCTGCCTTACAAGATTGTGGTCTTGAAAGAGCTTTCATTCAAATCCTAATCAAACATGCTCATAAGTATGTAATGTTTATCTATAAGAAGCCTCACTGATTATGGGTGTCTTCACAGGCAGACGATGAAACCTTAAACATCCAAAGAGTCAGTCTTCCAAATTAAAATAAAAGAAAATGATCCTACTTTCATGTGTTATGCCTAACAGTAAAACATGTCTATTTCAATGACTGAATACTAGGGGTATAAAACACAAACCCTAAAGGTTTGGCTTGGACCTGGGCTAGGTGTGACTGACAAATGATTATGGAGAAATCCTACAGTTGTACAAGTAAGTGCTGTAGACATGCATCAGCAAGTGAGGGTGATCTAAGTGAGGGTGTAAGCACCACACCTCTGCCTCGCCTTTCAGGAGGCTCAGGTAAAAGCTTTCATTGACACATAGATAACTGAAATATTAACACAGTAATATAACAAAAATCTAAATCTTTTACAATCAAGCACAATCAAAATACAACCACTAAATGAAATGATGAAGATTGTAGTAGAGGAAAAATACACAACCTAGAAAAGAGAAAAAAAAGTTACCACTGCTCTCAGATGCAGTCTTGAGCTTAAGGGCATCTATCTCCTCTTGTTTATTTTGCATAGAGCTCCTCAGAAGCTCCTGGTACTCTTTCTCTTTTTCATTTAGCTGAGCCAGCAACCTGGAAAAGTAAAAACATAGCAAGGCTCCCTTCAGATGTTTGCACTTTATTCAGTCACAGCCCTTCTGGTCATTTATGAAGAACTTGGAATACTCAAAGAGTGCTCAGATTAACTTATAGGATTTAGTAAACTTGAACACTCCAAGTACTTTAAAAAGGTTATTATTAACTGTTATATTCAACTTCCTCCACTAGTTGCGTACTGCGTGTAATTAATGTATATATGTGCATATATGTGCATGCTTAACAAAATTTATATTTATATTAACTTCAGTAAGCATTTTACTTGTGTTCAAACCCTTGTATTTGCTAAACAAAATCACTAAGCTGGGTTCAGGGTACCTCTGTGTTTCCTGGCATAACTGGCTAAATTCTTGGGCAAGAGGGGTGCAGGTGCTGAGAAAGCCATTGAACAGACTGGGACTGGCAGCCTGCACAGCATGCTGTTTCAGATCCTGAGATGTTCCCTTATATTCAGTGTGGGACTCTTCTGGTTCCTGACTACTCTTTTTGGTCTCTTCTGATTCAGTAGAGCCCTCCTCCATTTCAAAAGATGACTGCAGCTGTAGCTTTAGCTCTGGGAAACACAACAAAGGGGTCTGAGGGTGAATGGAAGTGGCTAGTGAATCATGGACTGGCCACTAAGTCAGCATGGAGACTGCAGGAAGAGTATACCTGGCAGGAGCACAGTAATCGCATCTTGCACAGCCTGTCTGAGCAGGTTATCCAGAGCAAACATCCAGTGAGGCTTCACTTGCCGCTGTCGCAGCACCTTCTTGACCTACAGAGATCATAGCAATGCACTCATTATAAATTATGAAGCAATTAAACAAAAACCTTCTGCTGACACAGAGACAGATGTACGAAAGATTTCATGATGCATTCTCACTGAGAAAACCAGAGGTATTATGTGCAAAACTGGACTACAAGGCTAAATGTGCAATGACTGACAACAAATGCAGCAAGAAATTGAAAAGTAAATGTGCATGGCACCCTTCCTGTAGTCACAAAATCTTAGGAGACACATTCAAGCTACATGGAAATGGTATAGTTGTTTACAGTCCACCAGTGATCAGACCAACCAAGACTGATGTTTATACCAGATATGAACACTACAATAGTGGTAGCATCTCAAAAAGGTGCTGGGAGACTTACTTTAATAATGGCAATAGCATAACAATGTAGATCAAGGGTGTCTAATCATAGCTGCATACGGCCAGTGTGTTTGCAAGCTTTTCATCCAGTAAAGCAGGAGCATACATGGTAAATTGTTCCAAGATGGTGACCAACTAAACATAAATGAGTAGAATCAGGTGTACTTATGCTTGCGTCAAATATAATGGGGTAGCCACACCGGCCCTTTGAGGATAAAATTTGAGACTTCTGGTCCAGACGGACTCTCAAAATTCCTCCCGAAGCTAATCTAGTGACGGCTAGGGCATTGTCTTTGCTTGCTAATATTTACTAAATTAAGTCCCATGTTTGCATGAACAGCTAAACTGAACGTTAATTTCATATGCACTGTGAGCACATAGTCCATCCATATTAAGGCTTTTTTGTGTTATGCTCTGTTATGTATGTACATCTGGTCGACTGTGCTCATTATATCAAAGTCACCACATACAGCATCTTGGAAGCTGAAGAGTGCCACCTGCAGGCTACAGGGAGGCACTGCATCACTTTGCAGGCTGGAGCGGATCTTCAGAAGCCTGTTGGTGAACCGTTTCCTATCTGGGGAGCGGATGTTCTCTCGCAGGCAGCCAATCAGTTGCTTGATGTGCTCTGAGGTAATGGTTGGCTCGTCAGTCTGTGGTATGGGAAGAAACAGTTGAAACGTTTCAACAACAGAATAGCACAAAACAGACAAATGCTGGCTAACAGCTGTTTTGTGATAAAAAATAAATAAATAAATTAAGGCGATTCTCTCTTCAAAGATTCTGAATCGATCCACAAAATGTCAATTAGAGTTCTGCATTCTTCCATGCACCTGGAGAAATTACAAATTAAGACACCTTTACTGGCTTGGAGAAGGAAAAAAAAAATGTAGGATGCATGTTTGCAGTCACAAACTGGTCACGAATTTCACATACCTCTGTGAAGCTGGACCCCCATGTGGTCAGACATGGAATAAAAACACTTCTATTTATTTGTGCTGCATTTGTGCCATACAAATCATTGTTTGTGCTAGCACCATTTTTGAGAAAGTAAACATATATTATTACCTGTGATGTCACATAGTCCCCATTTGTATGTGCTGGTTTGTGCTGTTAAAAGAAATTTTAATTCCCACGTAAAATAAATAAAAGCCATTATGTTTCAAAGAGTGAAATCACTCTACCCCCCAAAAATGTCCAAATGGTGCCAAAATGGTTTCATTTGTTTATGCTGCTAAAAATAAACATCTGTGCTACTTTAATTCTAAAGATTTTAAGCAGTAAGGTTTCACATGTGATATCACTCAGCCCCCCTCCCATCAGCAGCTAAATCGCACCATAGTCTTGTTTGTGCTGCGTTTGAGCTGGTTTTTCCCGTTAAAATAAACATTTGTGCTGTTTTAATTCCCAAGTTATTGCATAAACGGTTTTTGCATTAAGCAATGACATCATTTACCTCCTGAGAAGCCCTGATAACAATAGTGTCATCTGTCTGAATGGAGTCAATTTTTTAAACATTATGGCATTATAACTAGAGAATTCAAAATAGCAAAAACGAGCATGAAAGTAGAACAAATGAGACTATTTCTGTGTGTTTTAGACATTGATGGGGGGCTGATTGTCATCATAATAAAATATAATGCTTAATTTCTCAAAAATGGTACCAGCACAAACAACAATTCCTACAGCACAAACTAATAGTGGTATTTTTATTCTGTTTCTGACCACATGGGGGGCCAGCTTCACAAAGGTATTTTGTGTATATGAAATAAACAGCCTGAAAAACAACAGCACAGTACAGTAGCAAAAATCATCATTTAGGCTATAGAAATAAAAAAATGAGATTCATTGACAACTGTTTTATAATTGCATCTTGGCACTGCATACCTGTGGCAGTGACTCCTGAATGTTGCCCACTACATGGCTGATGTAATCAGTAAGCACTTTGTGAAGTGTGTTTCTCCTCTCACTGTCCTTCCTCAGCAAGAACAGGCCCATGTTCTCCCCCGAAACTGCTGGACTTGACAAGTCTCCCTGAGGCTCATCTGGCACTCTGGCACACCCACACACCAGCACACAGACACAGACAGACACCCCACTCCAGTTACATTCACTGCTGTGCAATGCATTCAGGGTGGATATATGAAGACAAAATGTGCTGTGGTCCTCTAACTCACGCCAGGAAGCTGTTGGTGCCGGGAGGACTCTCTGAGATTTCATTTTCTCTAACATGGACCACAGATTTCCTTAGATCAAGGGAGCTGGACAGGTCAGTCCTATCAGCATCCATGTTGTCCATGTGTGCGACTAAAGGCACAGACAAGCTCCTGTGGTACTCACCTACAACCACATACCAAACTTGGTACATATTCTTATACTTACATAATCATCCTTGATAATACTCCAGTACCTAGATTATCATGTTGCACACAAATACAACAAATAATTGCAAAAGAGGGATATTTCAGAGGTATCGTAATTAATTACCTCAGTATTTAGTTATTTACACTATAAACATAGCGACAGAATCTCCATACAAAAGGAAGCTTAATTAACTCATACAGAAAACAGTGTCAACTTTGTAGTGCTAAAAAGCTTTTTGGCCCACCGGATGAGCTGGCCTCATTCTCAGCTGAGTCTGGCAGTTGTTTGCCTCTCTTCCTGGGACTGCCCCTAAGGATGGGATTCTTCAGCAGCTCTGAGGCTGTGGCCCTCTTGTCTGGGTTAGGCTCAAAACAACACATTATGAAGGTTTTGGCCTCCCCTGACATGGACTCCGGCACACTGGGGTGAATCTTAAACATGCCCACCTGCAATATATGTATGCTGGCTTAATACTCAGGTGATCATTTCTGTCACCAGATCACAACTTGTCTACGATATGTAAACCTCCAGCAAAGTAATGTATGCATGCCACGACAAAACTGCTTTTGTAGGACTGTGGAGTTTAAATCCTAAAACGGTAACAGCACGAGACAGCATTAAATCCAGTACCTTAAACATAGCGGCCTGTGGGCTGCCCAGCTCATGAAAGGGGGGTTTTCCTGTGGCCATCTCTATAATGGTACAGCCCAAGGACCAAATATCAGCCGGCTTTCCATAGCCCCTTGGGCCCTGGTCTATAATCTCTGGAGCCATGTACTGCAGAGTACCTGCACACATTGGTGATAAAATATGTGGTTATGGTTTAAGAGGTTTTATTATGCACACACATAATAAAAAGCAGTCATTTAATACAGAATCTCTTTAGATAAAGTGTAGAGTTTAGATTTCAGGAAGAAAGGATAAAGTTAAGACTTCCTTCCAACATGTCAGCTCAACCCCAGCCTCTCAGAATGGGCAACAGAACAGATTTGATTTCTCAACAAATATGTGATTCAACAAGTATGAATCAAAAACACACACACACACACACACACACACACACACACACACACACACACACACACACACACACACACCAATGTTTTTTGTATATGTTGTTAATGTTCTTGCATGTACCACACACCACTCAATGTCAATGTTTATATTGATCTCTTTTGCAATGTGTCTTTGTCTGTGTATGTAAAAAGGAGACAAAAGACACAAAAGACAGAGACAGAAAGACAGAGAGACAGATCCTATGTATTGAATTTGGCTACACATACATGACATGTCTTGACAGATCAAAGCCCATAATTCCATATTCATCATTCCTCACAGTAAAAATGCTGATCTGGAGTCAGCTTAGAGCTTTTAACTGATGTTAAATAGAATTACATAAACCAATGAAACTTGACCTTAGATCAGTGCTCTTACTTTGAAATGCATGGTAAGTAAGGGCCCAGATCGATGTCAAATGAAGTGTGAATGTGCCCAATTTTGTCCAAGAGAAACGATAACAGTACTGACTCCTTGTCAGACATGTACACACACAAAAACAGCAAGCGTGAAATAGGCATACAGAAAGTGCTAAGAAAGTGAATTATTGGCAAAGTTCACCTGTAAAGGTCTCTGTACATGGGTTGATTCCAGCTAGTCTTTTAGATGTTCCGAAGTCAGATATCTTGAGTACACCACTGTACGTGTTAATGAGGACATTGTCACCCTGAAGAGAAAAAGCCATAAGAGGAAACATGACCAAAATGTTCATGTAGATACAGTACAGCTGGATGCACTGATAGAACTATACCTTGATATCTCTGTGAACTATCTGATTATCATGGAGGTATTTCAGTCCTTCCAGGATCTGCTTGGTGTAGAAGACAATGGTAGGTTCATTATCTTTAAGAGGACCCCACTTTGACCTTAAGAGAGAAGACAGGCTTCCTGTGGAGAGAATAAAGGAAAGTGGCTTGATTTTCCTGTGTCTGTATGTAGATCATATCAAGTGATCCTTTACAAGTACTGCCTGTATTATAAAGAGCATCCATCCGAAAACAACTCTCTCCAACCATAAAAGATCAAAGATTCCAGATCATAAAAACAATCATGCTGAATGAGCAACTTCCAAGCCTCAAAGTTTGTACAGCTGAATTAATTGGGTGGAGTCAGAGAGAGAAGGAGCAATGTACCTCCTGGCACCTCCTCCATGAAAATTTTAATGAAGCCACCCTCACTGACCGAGCCCAGGTACTGGACAATGTTACGGTGCTTCAGCCTCTTGTGTAAGGCTATCTCCTCATGGAGCGGCTGGGAATACCTACCATTCAACAAGACAAAGACAAATGTGTGAGACAAAACTTTGCGCAATAACATTAAGGAAGCAAACTTACGAATTACTCATGTTGCATGTTTCAAGGCTCTTATGGCATTCTTTTTGACAGAGGTCTGTTGGAGAGGTCTCAGCCACTGAGTGGAAAACGTTAAAACAAACAGACATCTTAAGGGCAAATACTATCATGCCCTTAGGAACTCTGAATATGTTCAGTAAGGTCAAAATTTTTTCCAGATCAACAGAAAGTAGGAAACACAACTGGAAAAAATTCTGGTGACCACAAACTAATCAGTCATGGTTCAACTTGGTATATTATTACAGTTTTTCCCCCTCTGCCTGCACTGCTTTGAGTCAACTAATTCAACTAAGCAGGGGGCTGAAAAAAAGCTAATATGACTGATGTTACAACATCTGCTTGTTTCATAGAAATTCTTATGAATATAAACTCTAACCAAAGCCAAAATAGAAAGATAGTTGTTTTGTTTATGCTTAGCAATGCCATGTTCCTTTGTACACTTGGTGATGTTTGATGAGGTTAGTCTGGAACTTACAGGAATAGCTGTAGTGTAGCATGTGTTTAGAACAAAAGTATCTCAGTGTTAAGATCATCTTAACTGGTGAAAAGAGAGTTCAGAGTGACATCAACTCCATCAATTAAGAATCATCTGTGTGCTAAAATAGTCCAACTCAGCAGACTGCTAAGGGGCTAACAGGCAACTGTAAAAAAATGAAAGTTTGCTCGTTTTTTTTTTTTTTTTTCCAATCTGTGCATAGATTCAAGATGTGTAGTGTAGAATCAAGATGTGTAGTGTTAAACCCAGCACAGGAAAAAAAAATCCCTGGTTGTTAATGCAATGTTATGATATAATTAAAAATCTAATTTTCCTGCAAGCTGAAATTTGCATTTTTGTCACAGGGGTTCCAGGACTAGAGCTGGGAAGCACTGTGCCAACAGAAGAAAAACAGCCCGCAAACCAAAGCTAAACAGCTAAATGTGTCCATACGTGCTGTCCTTCTCTGGGATTTCCTTGATGGCAATGCGCACTTGATTGCTCAGGTCTCGCCCAGCATACACCACTCCATATGTTCCTCTCCCAAGCACCACCTTCTCTCCATTCTCCCCTTTCTCATACATGTACTAAGAGAATTAGAAAGAAAACATATTACATTATAGATGCCAGTGGCAGCAGATTCTCCACCCATAAAACTGTAGTTTGTTGCTTTTCTGTGTTTGCCAGGTAATGAGAACAAGTTACTCCAACACAATGATCAAATGTATTAAAATCTTATTCTATGGTCTAGCAGTAATGTGGAAATGTGGGATATGAAGAATATGCTCACCTCTAACACCCCTCCACTGACAGGGCTGAGGTCATCTACTGAAGCATCACCCTGACCTATCAGAATGTTCACCAGCTCACAGAATCTAAGGGCACAGTGTAGCATTCACATGAGTAGTGTAAGTGGTGAGGAGAAAATAAGAAAACAAAACAAACAAGAACAATAACAAAATATAAATTCATATTGACTTGTGGGTGCGCCCAAAGCTGCACTAACTTACCATTATCTAATAAACCATGAGTCAAATTCATTTCTACAACAATATTTTTTATTGCTACTGTTTAAATCTCAAAAGAATAAAGTTGAATTTAAAAAGGTTTTCTCAGTGTGTCATAACGGACATTCACAAATGTTAGCTTAATGAATAATGAAAACATGTCAAAGAAAAGTTCCTGAGAAAACAGCATCTCTCAACACAAAAGCTAGCAGTCTGTAAAGAGCAATACTGGCTGAAATCATGTTCAATGTAGTCGTTTCAAAATGAAAAAAGAAAGTAATCCCAAGAAAATGGCTACAGCACAAAAAATGACCAACATTTCCAGATCCTTGTTTTCTTTGGCTGGCTGAGTGCATGTTAAGTGTCCATCACTCACCCTTTACAGTGTAGGTCACTGGGAAAGCACAGCTGGAAATCATCCGAGTTGTACAGAACATACAGGAAGCAGCTCCGCTCATCAAATTTAGAGATACTGAAACAGTTCAGTATACATACGTTAAAACTGCATGTAACACTACATCTGCATGACATGCGACACAATTGTCTACTTTACCACAAGGTGTCTATATTTCCACTGATTTGCCACCCATCATCCACTCTTAAGCCAGTTTGTACACACTTCTACCCAAGGGTTTACCTAAGGGTTTTCCATTTTTACATAATATTTACCTTTAAAATGTCATGTGGATGTCGTCTGCTTTGTGAGAAGTAAAAAGTGTACTTTTCAAATGTTACATACAAATTTCTGATAAAATATTTCCATCAATGGCAAAAAAAAGACACAGGTTAAAAAGGTCAACTAAGTGGGACTATGCAGCCATTGTTCATTGAAGTGCTGTGGATGCACTATCCTCTATCAGCTCCATCTTTATATGTGGTGGCATGCTGCAGTGAAACATTCAAATTTCTTTTCTAAGTAATGATATAAGGAAATATAACAAGACAGTGTATGAATGAGCACAAACTAACGAGAGAGCTGTAACTTTGCCCTATTCTACTGAAGTGCTAGTGTGATCTGTGACAGCATGCTGCCAAATCCAGCAAGTGATTTGTGATGCAAACATATGCTTGGAAAACAAGTGGTACCCAACCATGGGGACAAAAACAAGGGTAAAGTGCACAGTACACAGCAGTAACTTCAATGTGCAGCCAAAAAAGCTGAAGCCATAGAGGCAGTCGTGACCCAATCCATGTCCCAAAGGGGGAAGCCTAAAATATGTCAGAGAGAGAGAGAGAGAGAGAGAGAGAGAGAGAGAGAGAGAGAGAGAGAGAGAGAGAGAGAGAGAGAGAGAGAGAGAGAGAGAGAGAGAGAGAGAGAGAGAGAGAGAGAGAGAGAGAGAGAGAGAGACTCTGTCAGTGTGATCCACTACCTACCTCACTCCACGAATCGCTGAAGCAGGGAAGGTCCACTCATGGAGGCCTTTCTTGGTGAGACAAGACAAAATGTTTTATTCCAAAATACTTATAACGGAAAACACATTTTATTCTCTAAAAATATCTCTAATAAAAGGTCTCACTAACACATGGCACTGACATTTCTTGGATGTGTAAAGCCCACTCCCAACAATGTATATAACACAAAAAAACCCTATATACTGAAAGTGATCTATAATGCATTTTGAAACATGACCATGGATAAATGAACACACAAAACATGCATACATGTCCATTTTATCTGTCTAGTGAAACCATCACTAAAACACTATGGTGCACTATGATAAAGGCTAGAATATTTTTGACAAAATACGCTGCGCAATCGCATTCTATAAATGTTCAATAAAAACATGGTAGTTTTTTTCCCTGTGTTTTTTAAAGGCCATCTTAAAAAAAAAAAGACTAAAAATGGTACTTATTTGTGTTTTCAAACGTCAGAAAAGAATAAATATTGTGATATGTATCATGAAAATGTCTTAAAGTATGGTGATGTATTGTATTTATCTGTATCTGGCTGTATTTATCTGGCTGTCATATTCAGACCTGCCGGAGTCATTAGTCACACTCTGATAATTTTTTACATTTTCTGTTCTTCATAAATCCGGTCTAAACTAATTCCTAAATCTTTCCTTCCTCCGAGTTACTGACTGTCCACCGGTCCGGCCCAATACTGATGGATGTCCCACCCTCAAGTCCCCCTGTCCCCCTGATTGACCAGACTGATGGAAGTTTCTGGAACGCAGCTTCTCCACTACAGATCACATCCAAATCTATATGAACTCTAATTGTTTCCACTGTTGATTATACACACCTGAATACATTAGAACTGCGTGGATGTAAAATTGACTTTTCAATGTTTAACTTATAAGTTGTCTGACCAGTGGTAGGATGGTCCCCCCTTTAGATGTGAGTCTTGGTCCTCCCGAGGTTTCTTCCTCCTCCAGCTCTGAGGGAGTTTTTCCTTGCCTCAGCGCTCACGGGGGTTCTGTATATTCTGTATATTATGTTCAGTGTTCTGTCTGATTCTCTGTGCTGTGATTCCCATTTTTGTAAAGCTGCTTTGTGACAACATCAGTTGTAAAAAGCGCTATATAAATAAATTTGATTTGATTTGATTTGTATCGCCCACCCCTGAACACTAAAGTCTTGCACTTGCTTAGATTAAGATTAATTAAGTGACCCTTATTCGTGAAAATTTCACCTCCACATTTATCCAATCCATGCAGTGAAACACCACATACACACTAGTGAGCACAATTGCCCTATCCACAGCACCTGGGGAGCAGTTGGGGGTTAGATGTCTTGCTCAAGGACACCTCAGTCATGGACTGTCGGCTCTGGAGATCTGTTGACCTTCTGGTCACAGGGCCGGTTCCCTAACCTCTAGCCCATGACTGCCCAAATAGTAAGACCCAAAGCAAATATATACAAGTTAAACAAACAATCTCTTCACCCTCAGTGCTGGTACAGCATCTCGTGTGTAAACTTCACACTGTTGTGTCAAATTACACCACCAGGAAACCAGACCCCAACTGTGGTAACCGCTATGAACAGACAAGCATTACACACGGACTCTGAGAAACTCACCTCCCTTTCATTTAATACATAAGAACCACATTAATAATTCAGCACTGCCTTAGAACACTGTCCTGCGGTCACATCAGTGCTATTCATCTAGACACTACAGCTCATAGGCTTTGGCCATTATCTACAGTATGTGTAGACCAAAGGCAGACAGCAGAGCAGGCATGAGCAAGGCAGAACACTGATGTGTACCTTTAGTGGAGTAACATGTCTCAGCTGTACAGTGCGGCTTTCATCCTCCCCATTAACCTTCACTACGCTGGGCTGGAACACTTTAGTGGGCTCCAAGATCAGGACCTGCAATCACAGATGTTATTCAAACTACTATCTGTAGTCCCTAACACTCAAAGCACTGTGCTTATGGTCACCAACCTTCCTTCGCGAGAGCAACCTAAAACTCCAAAAATCACTCAGCAAAGGCACTTTGCATAAACATTTTTAGGAGAACAGATCTACAGGGCACAGGTTGGTGATCACTGCTCTATGCCAATGCTATAATTTCACATCCTAAACATCCTAAAATTCCTACACTGTTAAACAGAACACTTACAGGGCAGTGGGATGTGGAAACAGTAGGTTTGCATGCTTGCACCAACAGCTCCATCCAGAAATCCACTTCCTCCTGTTTGGGGTGCTTCATCTCCAAGCGTTTAGCAAACTGCTTATACATTATGTATGTTTCCACGACAGAACTCAGATACCTGAAATAAATTCCACACAAAGCAACAAATCACTTAAACAAGTCAAGGCCAAGTAAAAGAGACAGAAACAAACCTTTAAAAAAATAAATAAATGATGACTGCTCTTTACTAAACAGTGAATTTCTTCATTCTTTTGTAAACGCATAACTACGTAAAAAAATGTTTTTTTGTTTTAAACAATTTTTTCTCCAAAATTTAGTTTCCAATTCCTCACCCACTAGCTAGTTCTGTCCCACCACCAGACCAGGCTAGGAGGGTGAAAGGTAACATGTGCTTCCTCTGAGATGCATAATGCCAGTCACTGTATTTTTTCTAACTATTGCTACCATAAATGTTACTGGACAACGTTTAACTCACTTGAAGGAAAATGCTTTACACTGTTTGGACTCCCGGTTAAGTGATCAAAATCATGGGTAACCTTATAATAAAAATGGGAGCTGATTAATTTGGAATGCTGTCAACATGTAAGAATAAAACGTTGCAAACTTCATTATGCTTCTGCATGTGAAAAGTGAGCAGATTCATTTTGCTTGCGGACAGTGTAGAGCCTGCTGGATACTTTCCTTTTATTTGCTCACTGCTGCAACAAATAAGGCATGTTTACTGTGAATTACATGTGTATGATGGTGAATTCATGTGTGCCGTTCGCAAATAATAAGTAAATGAGGGACTTGCACATGTCGGCTTGTTTCCAACCAACCAAGATGATTCATCAACTGCGGATCAAATCAATGTTTATTTTGTTGTCATGACCGTTTCATTAATCACAAGTGTAGTGGTTTTAACGTTTCAGCCATCTCAATCTGCACTTGTTTCTATGGTCCTTACTCATCAAAAGTTGCAATGTCCAAACAGATATTATTATGTACTAGAAACGTGCATGATGAATATTAAGTGGACATAATTAGGGACACTTACCACATTGGTGCATTCAGTCGGTAGAGTTTCTCAGAGGCCTCTATGACCTTCTTGTGCTCATTGGCCAGGATCCCAGCCCCGAGATAGAAGCCTACATCCCAGTAATCCTGCATCTTCTCCAGGCTGCCCTTCCTGCCAAGCAGACTACTGAGTGTGACGCCTGGCCCCCAGGAAAAACAAAGACAATAAAATGTGTGTCAGATAGCTTATAATGAAAATGGATAAAGTAGGTTAATTACAGCTTACAGAGTTTCACTTGAGAACTCTGATACTATTGACTCACAGTACCAGCCCTGCATTAACAAAAAAACAGAAAATCTGCCATAATGTCCAAGTTCTGTGAATTGCAAGAGAAGGCAATGAGTGTAAAAGGTTGAAAATATGATCTTACAAAGTGGACAAATGAAGGGGGACAGACTCAACTCACCCACAACTGTTACTGTTTTCTTAAATATATAGGGCAGACAATAGATGTATAGGGTATGAATAACACAAACATACCAATCTTGCGCAGCTCAATAGAGGTGTCAAATTCATGGCCGGCAGCCATGAGGAGGACCACATTGTTGATACCAGAGTGTAGTGAAGGCTCCATCTCAAACGCTTTACCGTACCTGTGAAAAAATACATTGATACAAGTCAAGACCAAGCTGAAAGCATGGCTCTACATGGGGTGGGACTTTTAACCAAGAAGCATTACAGAAAACTTCTTTCCAACAGGAACTAAACATGCCCCAACACAGTATACTATTCAAATTAGACCAGTTACTCATCATGTGCAAAGTTAAGGAATGGTGGACTAATCCCTGTCTGGGAAACCAACCTAAAGATATATGTACCTGTTCCTGACAACCAACTCAGTTCCTTATAATATTTTAGGGTTTTGCAGATCTTTTATCAGAAGCAGTTTTCATGTTCTCAAAAAAGGGCTACCATTTAATATTACGAACCTCAGAAGCAAAATTCCTAGTACCATAGGGAAGATCCTTTCTAACTAGATGCCATGAATGGCCTACTATTGAGGACTGTAAAAGTACTGTAACAGAACCTTTAGTTTATACTATGAAGCATACATAGGGGCTCAAATCTTACAGGCAAAACAAGGACTCATTTTAGAGGAATACAAACAATAAGCACAAAGACTGCGACACTGGCTGTGCCTGTCAGCCCTGTAAAACAACACACCCACTAGATCATCCATATGATTGTTCTTTGTTTGCGTACTCTGGACAATGTTTGTTATGACTTCACTTGACTCTTACATTTTAAGGATGAACATAATATTTACAATTTAAAGAATGGAGTTTGCATCGTTGCTTAACTTTGCTTGGCATCCAAAAGACGTCATCATGAATGTTGTAAGAGGAAATGATTCAATAGTGCTGTACAAATGAATAGAGATGACAGAGCGACAGAGTGTATGTATATCGTGTCTCACCAATAGCAGGCCTGGTCACAGCTATGTGTGTCTAAGAAGCCAGAACTCAAGAACATGTCCTTGTAAATGCGTCCACAAAGGCAGTACACGTCTGATGCCACCTGCTCTCCTGACTCAACTATGGGCAGAATGACTGATAAGGCTTTCGCACGGTCACCGGGTCGATTCCTCCTGGAAAAATAAGTAGACAGTAGACAAGATGGAGGATCACAATTTTTATAATAACCACATTTAGGAAAATACAATAAAAATGGATTAGGCTTTAGAAATAACATTACATTGTAAAGCAACAAGACTATAAAGAGACAATGTATTGCAATAAATGCAGCCTGTAATTCTAGCCATGATTGTAACTTGCTTGTTTAATCAGTCAATAAGAAAGTTTACCTGTTCAGGGCAAATATGTACTGAAATTTGATGTTTGTCTGTGCTGTCACCATGCACATAGGCAGGTTATTCAGGGTTTCCACCAGATTAATTATGGATTCGTAATCCTGTGGTGAAGCAAAGGATTAAATTACATTTAATTATTTACATGTTTTACAAGCAGAGGTCATAGTGACAGATTTGTTGAAACTTTGAGAACAAGATAAAGGAATAGGATTTATTTTTTTACATCAATTCATGGATCATTTTTTTTCCTGAATCATAGCAACAGGTCCAGTTAGACAGGCATGTCTAACCCATATTGAGAATATGTATACAACACACATTCATTACATCAAAACATGACACTCGCATTTGTGGCAAAAATCTAAACAGAGTTATTATAGTGAAAGAGGCCACGAGAAAGAAGCAATGAAATTAACAGTGCTGTGGGTGAACTTTTCATCATTAGCCAGGAGTGGGCAATACCCACAATATTTATCATGATGATGATGTGTCACGTCACAATATTTTCTGAGTATATTGTGGATATCATTAGAACTTAAAGATCACTTAACAACTGCATGTTTCATTACTAAGACAGCATAATTAGGCCTGATTAACTGGACATGTGAAACACTGAATAAACCAATTGCATTCATAGAGCCTGACATTGTTTTTTTTTTTAATATGGTGCTATCAGTTCTTTTTTGTCTGTTCCAACTTATCATCAAACATCAAAAAATAAATATTGTGATTATGAAATGTCCAGTATCCAGATAAATATAATGATATTATATTTTGTCACATTAAACAGGGTGGTTGATATGGCAAAAATATAATATCATAATATTACTCAGACATATTTTATATTAATCTTGGACATATTTTAAATCCTCACCTGGATGTCACGATAGGACAGCAGGAGACTCATAACGATGTCTGGGCTGAGGAGCTCCAAAGTGTCCAATCTTTTCTGGATGCGACCTAACTCCTGACTTAGGGACTCCCCACTGAAACGCTCCCGCGCCATACGGATCTCCCGCCGGATGGACTCATGGAAGTACTCGCTGCGGAGAAAGAGTTCAGTTTCTCTCTCAATTATGCACATTCAGAAATGAATAAATGTAAACTACAAAAACTGTGAGCATGATTCTGTCCATGATATAGCCAGCCCTGCTTTTAAAAAAAAGGTTACTGTACTCTGCATACAACATACAGTGGTGCTTGAAAGTTTGTGAACCCTTTAGAATTTTCTATATTTCTGCATAAATATGACCTAAACATCATCAGATTTTCATACAAGTCCTAAAAGTAGATAAAGAGAGCCCAGTTAAACAAATGACACAAAATATTATACTTGGTCATTTGTTTATTGAGGAAAATGATCCAATATTACATATTTGTGAGTGGCAAAAGTATGTGAACCTTTGCTTTCAGTATCTGGTGTGATCTCCTGTGCAGCAATAACTGCAACTAAATGTTTCCAGTAACTGTTGATCAGTCCACAAGCTTGGAGGAATTTTAACCCAGCTGTTCTGTCCTCCATACAGAACAGCTTCAACGCTGGGATGTTGGTGGGTTTCCTCAGATTAACTGCTCGCTTCAGGTCCTTCCACAACATTTCGATGGGATTAAGGTCAGGACTTTGACTTGGCCATTCCAAAACATTAACTTTATTCTTCTTTAATCATTCTTTGGTAGAACGACTTGTGTGCTTAGGGTCGTTGTCTTGCTGCATGACCCACCTTCTCTTGAGATTCAGTTCATGGACAGATGTCCTGACATTTTCCTTTAGAATTCTCTGATATAATTCAGAATTCATTGTTCCATCAATGATGGCAAGCCGTCCTGGCCCAGATACAGCAAAACAGGCCCAAACCATGATACTACCACCACCATGTTTCACAGATGGGATAAGGTTCTTGTGCAGGAATGCAGTGTTTTCCTTTCTCCAAACATAACGCTTTTCATTTAAACCAAAAAGCTATATTTTGGTCTGATCCGTCCACAAAACATTCTTCTAATAGCCTTCTGGCTTGTCCACGTGATCTTTAGCAAACTGCAGACAAGCAGCAATGTTCTTTTTGGAGAGCAGTGGCCTTCTCCTTGAAACCCTGCCATGCAACCCATTGTTGTTCAGTGTTCTCCTGATGTTGTCTCATGAACATTAACATTAGCCAATGTGAGTGAGGCCTTCAGTTGCTTAGAAGTTATCCTGGAGTCCTTTTTGACCTTGCCGACTATTACACACCTTTCTCTTGGAGTGATTTTTGTTGGTCGACCACTCCTGGGGAGGGAAAGAATGGTCTTGAATTTCTGCCATTTGTACACAATCTGTCTGACTGTGGATTGGTGGAGTCCAAACTCTTTAGAGATGGTTTTGTAACCTTTTCCAGCCTGATGAGCATCAACAATCCTTTTTCTGAGGTCCTCAGAAATCTCCTTTGTTCAGGCCATGATACACTTCCATAAACATGTGTTGTGAAGAGCAGACTTTGATAGATCCCTGTTCTTTAAATAAAACAGGGTGCCCACTCAGACCTGATTATCTTCCCATTGATTGAAAACACCTGACTCTAATTTCACCTTCAAATCAACTGCTAATCCTACAGGTTCACATACTTTTGCCACTCACAAATATATTGGATCATTTTCTTCAATAAACAAATGACAAAGTATAATATTTTGTGTCATTTGTTTAACTGGGTTCTCTTTATCTACTTTTAGGACTTCTTTAGGAAATCTGATGATGTTTAGGTCATATTTATGCAGAAATATAGAAAATTCTAAAGGGTTCACAAACTTTCAAGCACCCCTGTACAGTGAGAAAGAAAGCTTCTGTTTATGGTTCAATCTAATTCCTTTTAAAGCTTTGCTTTATGATGCAAACTAGTTTGAAGTTCTATAGTCCAGTGTGTAGTTGGAAACCTTTGGTTAAGTAAGAAGATTTCCCACTAAAGTGAAAGAACAGTGGATAGAAATGTTTACATATTGACATCCACAGATGTTTTAGCACCAGTCACACGAAAGCACACAAAGGACTCAGTGCACATTAACAACTACTGACCTTGCATGAATATGCACATTCTCCAACAGTTTGACCAGGCAGTCCACTAAAGGGGTCAGTAAGGATTCAATGGTAAAGGTGGGTTGCAAGAGTTCCTTGATCCCCCGCATCAGATTTGCATCACAAGCAAACACTTTTCCTTGAGGTGACACCACATATGGGATGAAAGTATAGCTTCCACACTGCTCCTGTTGGGACATAATCAACTAATCATTGTATCAGATTGACCAGATTGAATTATGCAGCTTGTTCCTACAGGAATCCAATGTTTTGTCAGTTATATCAAGAAACGTTTAGCAAGTTTTCAACACTAGAGACTACAGACACTTTGAGGATTCTGAGATGTGTGTGTTCCTTTTTCAGTAACTACAACATCTAAGCTCTAAAACTTCTTGCAGAGTACAAGGAAAAATCCACACCACCCACCTTAAGTGCCTGAAGATCATTCTCTTGCTTATTGCAGTACAGTATAATATTATTTGTCATGCTGAAACTCTCCCTCACACCGAGATGATAGAAGAGTGAAGGCTGACGGAAAGTGTCACTCATCTCAACAACGGCAACATCTAGAACACGCAAGGAGAACACAAACACAGCAGGTTATATCTGAACAGCCCGCTGTTTAAAAAGCTTTACCGGGTGCAAATGTCCTCGGAAAGCTCCAGCACGCCTACACTTGCCTGCATTGTAGAAACTATCCAGCGTGTCCGTGGAGCCTAGCGCCAAGCAAGCGAAGGGGAGTGCGTGGAGCAGGGCATGGGAATCTGCGCAGGCTTCCCTCAGGCAGCGCAGGGACAGGCTCTCCTCAGCCTGCGTCACCGAGGCGTCCTCCACGGCGATGTACACCACTGACAGGGCACGGCTGCGGCTCCGCGGGGAAACCGAGCATTTACTCGTTGCGCTCAGCTCGATGGCCAGAGGGTCCTGCCATAAACTTCCAGCCAAAACTCGCACGGGGTCTTTCCGTTTGACCTCGTGCAGGCTCATGCGCCTGCGCTCCGTCGTATACATCGTTTCCCGCGTTGCTGGTTAGAAACTTTCTCCGTGGCGAATGTAAGCGGAGAAACTTCCTCTGTGGAGATTGTGTAGGAAACAAACCCCTTTTGTGGGAAGTGTGGTGAAACAGAAGCTCCTCCTCTTTTTCTTTTGCTTTCTGTCAATGACTTGGAGCTGAGGGGAAGTCCTGCTCTACGCTTCTGTCTAAGACTATGGTGAAACTCATCTTGAGGAATTTCCCAGGTGCGAGCAAGTGGGCGTGTGCTCTCTATCCCATTGGCTGCGCCACGGTCACGCCAACTTTCGCTACGGGCTGAGCCAACAGTCCTCTAAAGCTACGTTTACACGGCAGGTTAAAGTGGCCCAAATCCTATTTTTTTCTTTGGCTGTTCACACTATCTTTTAAATGTGATCTGCATGTGACGTCAGTCTGAACAGATCACGCTCCCAAACCGTCGTGCTCGTCCGGAGGTGAACAGTCAGGACGGCCAGAGAACGCCAGTCGCTCCCGGCGCTTCAGTTTCATCTTCGTCAGGATCACAGGAGCGACTGAAGTTCCAGTGACTGACAGGAACACAGTGTGTTCGAGTTTGCCGTAAAAAGGGCGCGTTATTCGGCCACGTCTTTGGTTCGTGTCCTCTTTAAACTGTTATCGGGCTCCTCCGGCCGTTTCTTTCGAACCCGTTTTAAACCCGGAGCGGCTGCGATGAGTCTCTTCCATTTTTTTGGTACAGAAACATCAGCATAAATGTTTCTGAGTCTCAGCAGCGCAAGATGATGGCGAATGTCGAGTTGAACTGACGTAAAAGTCAGATGAATTCCGATCTGGCTGCTCAGACTGAGTCACATCTCCGCAGATCGGATACGGATCCGATTTCAGTACCAGGTATGAAAGATCAGATCGGAATTGAAAATGCCTCAGTGCGTTTTTTTTCTGTTCACACTTCCACACAGATGTCACATATGAGGAAAAAGATCGGATTTGGGCCACTTTTACCTGCTGTGTAAATGTCATCCTTGGTGTGGTTTCCTGACAGAACTGTGGAGATGGACTAGTTCTGTTCTCTTCCATAGTCACTGTCAGAAAAAAAACCTACCTCTATTTGTTTTTGTTTATTTTTTCACGAGTTGAAAATGTCTGCTGCCCTTTACTTCATGTGAAGATGTGAAAATCTCCCGCCGGACTCATAAAGGTACTTGCTAACTAGAGATAGAGATCTATAGTGCTACAGTAACGCTGTCAGATGACGCTGTTGCAAAGCAATGCGCTACTATAATGTTATCCGATTTATATTTTCTTCTTCTTTATTTTTCTGCCAGATTTTTTAACTAGTCCCGCAGTTTTCGAGATATCAACGCCGTTCCAACTCCAGATTGTCCGGCCCGGTTGTGTGATGCTGCTTGTATACAGCTTTTTGATCGGATGGATGCACGGATTCTGAACAGCGGCCCAAAATGTGGGAATTTTTGTCCCATTGAAAATGAATGGGGAGGCTGTTGGCAGGCTGCCAGACATGATGTCACAATGCCTGGTTCTCTCACACAACACCTCCAAACCAAGCAAGGAGCTCAATGTCTCACCAACTCCCAGCCTAATGCTCAGCAGTTCTGTTAAGGTTTAACTGCTTTTAAGGTGGAACTGCACCAAGATAGCACTGTATTTTAAGGTGGGACTTCAATTTAAGGTGGAACTAGCATAATAAAATATTTTTAGTGGAACTTCAATTAACATGGTGCTATGTTTAAGGTGGAACGGCTGTTAACATATCATTAACTTTAAGGTGAAAGTTAACAATTAACACAGCAAATTTAATTAATTCAATTAATTGTATAAATGATACATTTATATTATATATATTATAAATATAAACATATATATACATTTTAATACATTTTAGGTGGCTCAGATTTTAAAATGGAACTTCTTGTGAGGTTGCAGAGAACTTAAGGTGGAAGTTGAAATAACATTGCACTAAATTTAAGGTGGCACAGTGTTTAAGGTGGAACCTTTTTAAGGAGGCACAGAACTTAAGGTGGAATTTCAGTTCACATAGCACGAAATTAAAGTATGCACAGAATTTAAGGTGGAACTTTAATTAACATAGCAATAAAATTAAGGTGGCACAGATCTTACAGTGGAACTTCTTTTAAGGTGGCACAGAATTTAGGATGGAACTCTCTTTAAGGTAGCACAAAATGTAAGGGGGAATTTCAGTTAACATAGCACAAAATTAAAGGAGGCACAGAATTTAAGGTGGGACTTCAATATAAATAGTACAAAATTTAAGGTGGCACAGATTTTAAGGTGGAACTTTTTTAAGGAGGCACAGAACTTAAGATGGAACTGCACTTAGGTAGCATTGAATTTTAAGGTTGAACCTCTTTTAAGGTAGCGCTGAGTTTACACTGACAATGAATTGGGTGAAAAATTGCATGATAATCTACAGTATTTCTGCTTGCCCGAACGACACCGTTTCACATACACTACTTCAGGGCAGGCCCCAAAACACGAATTCAGACTCCAATTCATTTTCGCCACCACTCAAACTATTACTTCTTAACCCAACAGCAATCCACACTCATCCATATGTAGTTTTATCATCTCTCATTCTTTGTATCGACTTCCATAGTATCCGCTGCACAACTATCCTGCGTTACCTTCAAGAAAGGCACATTTCTAGTTATTATTATGATCAGAAACAGAGATAGAAATGGATTACTTGGAAAAAAAATCCAATTAAATTAACATTCATTGAAACCTAGGAAGGTTTTTTGTCTCGTGTAAAGTTACCATTTTGGAGATATGATGTTTTAATAGTTATATACACAACTATGAGAACTGGTTTGGGTTACTGCAAATCAGTAGAAGGTTTCTATTGCAGCTGTTTGTATTTCAGGATGACAACACCCCCTACCACAGAGATCATTAAAGAGTTTGATGAGTTTGAAACTCATGTACATCATATGTGATTCCATTTGCAGTCATCATATCTCAACCCAGCTGAACACCAATGCGACATTTTGGACCAACGTGTTAGACAGTGCTCTCCACCAGCATCATCAAAACATCAATGGAGGGAATATTTTTAGACGACTGGTGTTCAAGTCCCCCAGGACAGTTCCAGAGATCTACAGAATATATGCTAAGCTGCATTGATGCTGTTCTGTGGCCTAAAACCTTACTAACACTGTGCTCAATTAGTTATGCTAATTTTTTTTTTTACCATTTATCACCTGCATGTAGTTGTGTGTAAATATGAATTTGCATTACATGTTTCAATAGTATTTTTTTGATACAGATATTAAGCAAAAGAAGGACTGTGCAGAAGCATATAGAGAAATCTAGCTGTGACAATCACTGTCAGTCACTTTAAAGTATAGGTTTTAGCGCACATGCACAAAACAGCTTTTGTAACTGATACTTCCTTTTTTAATCAATTGCTCAATGCCAAATGAGTAGTGTTTGAAATCTTTTTACTGTAATACCAATCAGACCACCTCTGTGCATTATCTTGAGTAGCCCAATCAGAGTCATAAAGTTAGTCCTCAGTGAAAATTAGTGGCAAGAACCTTTGCTGTCTTTTGCACCTGAACTTAACTAACTTAACCCAATGTAAGCAACTGTGGAACAGGCAATTTGCTCCATCACAAGTAAAAATAGTGGGTGACAGGGCAATAGAACAATCACAGAGAAATAATGAAACTATATAGATAGACTGTTCTTCCTGACATGTTTTGAATTCTGTGAATGTAGAAAAGTGCGGAAATTAATTTGGGAATATTATATGTAACCACCAGGTTATGTTTTTACTCACTCGTCTGTCAGTCCGTTTTGCCAATGCTATCTTGCTGATTTTAAATAGACTCTGGGGTCAGCTGTAACATTATTTAAAATAGAGAAAATGTATATAATTAACTTTACTCACAGTGTGATTGTTAACCGATCTAGTAACAAAAAATCTGAATAATAAAAGATAAGATGCATAAATAACAACATATGGCTTTCACAGTGCAATTTCATAGTGTCATTTGTTCAATTGGATTTCATGTTATGATAACATAAAATGTACATAGCACAGGTGTACTTTTGATCACATGTGAAAACAATGATCACGTGCAATTTCACAGCATAATGTGTTACCACATGTGATCAATCACACGTGGGATGTATGGGATTAGTTAGTAAGGGCTAGCTTGCTTTTTTTCAGAATATACTGGGACATTCAGAATGCTTTAGAGTGAGAGGATGCCTGATGAGTGGAGAAGTAGTATACTGGTCCCCATTTTTAAGAACAAGGGTGCAGTAACTACAGATGTATAAAGTTGATGAGCCACACCAAGAAGGTATGGGAAAGAGTTGTTGAAGCAAGGCTAAGGCAAGAGGTTCAAATCAGTGAGCAGCAGTTTGGTTTCATGCCCAGAAAGAGTACCACAGATGCAATTTTTGCGTTGAGGGTGTTGGTAGAGAAGTACAGAGAAGGTCAGAAGGAGCTACATTGTGTCTTTGTGGATCAAGAGAAGAACTGTGGTACTGTATGAGGAAGTCGGGTGTAGCTGAAAAGTATGTTTGGGTGGTGCAGGACATGTATGAGGATAGTGAGACAGTGGTGAGGTGTGCAGTTGGAGTGACAAATGGTTTCAAGGTGAAGGTAGGGTTACATCAGGGATCAGCTTTGAGCCCCTTCTTGTTTGCAATGGTGATGGATAGGTTGACAGATGAGGTCAGGCAGGAGGCTCCATGGACCATGATGTTTGCAGATGACATTGTAATTTGTGGTGAGAGTAGAGAGCAGGTGGAAGAGAATCTGGAGAGGAGGAGGTTTGCACTGGAGAGGAGAGGAATGAAGGTCAGTAGAGACAAGACGGAATACATGTGTGTGAATGAGAGGGAGGCAGGTGTAAAGGTGAAGATACAAGGAGTAGATGTCGTAAAGGTGGATGACTTCAAATATCTTGGGTCAACCATCCAGAGCAATGGACAGTGTAGAAAAGAGGTGAAGAAGAGGGTGCAGGCAGGATGGAGTGGGTAGAGACGGGTGTCAGGGCTGATGTGTGACAGAAGGATAGCAGCAAGAGTGAAAGGGAAGGTTTACAAGACAGTAGTGTGTCCTGCTATGATGTACGGTTTGGAGACTGTGGCTCTGTCTAAAAGACAGGAGGCTGAGCTGGAGGTGGTGGAGATGAAGATGCTGAGATTTTCGTTGGGAGTGACAAGGATGGACAAGATTAGAAATGAGCAGATCAGAGGGACAGTGAAGGTGGAGCAGTTTGGAGATAAAGCCAGAGAGGCCAGGTTGAGATGGTTTGGACATGTGTTGAGGAGGAATAGTGGATATATTGGGCAAAGAATGTTGGAGATGGAGCTGCCGGGTAGAAGGAGAAGAGGTAGACCTCAGAGAAGGTTTATGGATGTAGTGAAGGTGGACATGGAGATGCTTGGTGTGAAAGTAGAGAAGGCAGTAGATAGGGCAAGATGGAGGCAGATGATCCACTGTGGCGACCCCTAAAGGGAGCAGCCGAAAGAAGAAGAAGAAGAACGCAGCAGGAAAGTGACAGTCAGTGGGTTTAGTTTTCATGGTCTGATATTTTTCTAATTTGCAGCACACAAGGTCTCGCTTGGGCTCTGGACCGTTAAGAAAAAGGAATTACTATAAGAATCTTAGAATAAATTCAGACAGTTGCTTCACTACAAGATACTACAGAAGCATTACAGACTACTACAGGAATAATGTGAGTTACACATAAAACACACTGCTATGGTAATATTATACAGCACTATAGAAATGTTATAGTTTCACATAGTACTCCTGCCCAACTTTTTGGAAAAGCAGAGTTCCTGCTGTGGTACTGTGTGTAAGTTAGGGTCCCTCCGTCTAGAGCAGAGCTCCACTCTCTCCCTCCCCTCACTAAAAAACAAGCAGACTAACGTTACAAGCGCACTACAAAACATGGCGGACTAGCATCACGTTAGAGAAATTAACACAAACCTTTCCGAACAAGGTAACCGGCCATGTTTACACGCATACGCCCCGACCATATCGTTATTTTACAACAGGTGCTCTGTTATGAACATGGCTTTAGTAAACGCTTGGAAAGTAAACTGAGTGAAGTGGCTCCACGTTGCTAAGATAAGCTGATAGACGCTGCTGTTGTTGTTAGCCTGACTAGCCTAGCATCCCGTGGACCAGAAGACTCACTGACACACTCACATCAGCAGTGAACTCTACTGATTATTTCTGTCACCACGCTTCACTATTAATGCTCCAAGTTGGGTCACTTTAGCTAGATACGCACAGCGAGTCTTGAAAACAACTGTGAGACGATAGACGACGGTGATGTTCATGTTAGCTGGCCGCTCTGACAGAGCTGGTTTATTTATTGCCGTTTTTCGCTTTGGTCCTTGTTCTGTCCAAATGCTGGCTTTGTGGTCGGTTTTTATGTAATGTGTCGTTGTCGAGGATCTCGTTGTGTGTTGCTAGAAAAGCCTTTTTTGGCAGCTTTATCAGTTCTCCCAGTTCTCTCCCCGGGTGTGTGGTACTGTTAGTTAGCTAGCGAACTCGCTGTTTGTCCCAGGAAAATAACGTTGCTGCTGCTGTCATTTTGCGAGGAGGGCAGAAGAAGGAGGAGGGACCGGTCGCCTGCTTTTGCACGCCATCCTCTTGGCGCAAAAAGGCGCTCTTCTTTTGAAAGAAAGAAGAAAACGACAGTCCAACAGAAGGAACCGTTTTTCAATACACTAATGCAGAACTAAGGTAACTCGTCGTTGTGTACGTTATTACTGTTTTTCTGGGATTAGGGTATTCACATACTTGTCGGACTAACGGATACTGAAATACTCAGGACTGTATCGTACAGCTACGCGGCACACGTTGTAACCGTAGACGTTATTTTAGGTGCGTATTTTTCATGTTTGAATTGCTTCGGCTAGTGAAAGTGAGCATGGTGGTACAGGAACTGCGTTATCTGAAGTGGCCTTTTTACTTCTCTAAGTGCGCACCTAAGCCCTGGTGAGAAACGGTAACCCTTCCATTTCACTTCACTGACCTCGTCTTGCCCAACGTCTGACCGTCTACGACGTTTGTGGTCACATCGCAGTGTGGTTGAGGAAAGTAAAGAGGAAGATGTTTCTAGATCATGGCTAACGGTCTGACAGCATTTTTTTTTTTTTTTTGCTCCCTTGTTTTTTGGGTTGGTGTCTCTGCGTTCCCTTACCTCCCTTACCACCCTTACCACCCTTCTGGGCAACAGAAAAAATATAGAAGAAGGCCAGTACATGTACATTGCCCTAGCTGCTTGTATCATAATGTGAAAAGATGTGTAGCTGCTTGAATTCTGCTGCTGTGTCAAAGTTTTTTTTTTATTTATTTAACAGAAAGATCAAAATATTGCAGGATCATGAGAAAACCTGTGCCACAGAAAGGTAAATGCGTTTAGAGCTGCATGCAACTTCTACTGTGTATGCTGTTTATTTTCCCAAAGCCTTTTCATTTTCACAATACAGTATGTGATGTCCTTCTACCTTCCTTCAGCTATTGAGTGGAAAGATGCCAAGCAGATCAAGCACCCTCGCAGTGGGCGACCCTCACGAGTTCCATCACAGTATCAAGGCACGTATACCACCACAAGTTCATATTTGAATTGTGACTCCATCAGCGTTATCTGGTTTTCAAAATTAGCACAGAGAACTTCAATGTACCCAGTGAGAAGACTTACGAAGGGCATCTGAAAGCATGCTTGGTTTCAGAATTACTGCAAGAGAGTGAAAGCTGATTCTCATTTGGTTCAGACCCTCAGATTTTCTATTTTAAACAGTATTAGCCATGTGCGAGCTATAGAGTGCTGTCTTCACAAGCAGGCTGTCAGCTGAAGGACAAAAATAGTACCCATGCATGTATATTACTGCCCTTTAGCGCATAGATAGGCCTACAGGGTTAAAATATTTTTGTTCCTGTTTCTCCTCAGGGCACTTCAGTTGGGAGAAGTATCTGAAAGAGACAGGTGCTTTAGCTGCCCCTGCAAATTGCTTTAAACAGGTGAGTTTTCTTCTGTTGGTTAGAAACATGGTTAGTTCAGCAGCTAAGCTGAGTAGCATCCTCAATGTATCTTGAACATCCATATAATCATAGGTCTTGTAAGAGGATTTCTCATCATCAGTTGAAAGTGATTTTAGTACTGTTGTAGATCTGTAAGGCTACTGATGCTGCACGTTAATGCTCCGCAGAGCACTACACCCCCAGTAAATGAGTTCAAGGCAGGAATGAAGCTGGAGGCCCAGGACCCCAGGAACACCACGTCCACCTGCATTGCCACAGTGGTGGGGATGACTGGCTCACGCCTCCGGCTGCGCCTGGATGGCAGCGACAACAAGAACGACTTCTGGCGCCTGGTGGACTCTGCTGAGATCCAGCCCATCGGCAGCTGCGAGAAGAGTGGAGGCATGTTGCAGCCGCCCCTGGGTGAGGACTACACTCATAGTTGCACACAGTTATATCAAAGAGTTCCAAGTTAGCGTTTTAGATTTTTTTTCTTAAAGTATTTGTTTATTAACCAGCAAATAATTATGTTTACATTGCTTGTGAGGTTCCTGCTATTCAAAATCTGTTTGACACACATTATTGAGCACAGTTTTATCCAATGAATGTGGTGCACCCATGCTGTTATTACTGGCAGTCACATTTAAGAAATACTGGAATAAGGCCATTCAGACTTCACTGTGGCACTGTATCACTGTATCTCTGCTTTTGCTGGAATTTTGTGGATGCTGGTAATGGTAGGAATAGTTTTTTGTTTTTGTCTGTTTACAAAGTCTTTAGTAAAACCTTTACTGTCCCCTAGATGTCACTGCTGACCAAGCGAACATGATTATTATTTTGTGTTCTTGTTGCATGGGGTAATATAGGGACTCACAGTACCGGTCATTAACAGAGTACCGGTATTGCAGAAGACTGCATTGTGTAAAAAATCCTACAAAAATGTGAAAATATATAACAGTAACATTCATAAAGCAAGCTGAATGTGTTATTAATGTATTACAACGCACAGTGCCATGAAACAATGTAATTGTAATATATAATTTTGTCCATATCTTGCAGCATATGGCAATTTGATTCAGTCAGTCAGAAGTTGCATACAATTATTATATAGTACTGAACTTGTGTTAGTATTTCAGTATATTGGCACCTTTTAAACTTCAGCACCTGAGAGATGAACTGTTTCCTTTGACAGATTTATTAAGTTGATTTCTGACTGTGAATGTTCTGTAGGGTTCAGACTGAATGCATCATCTTGGCCTATGTTCCTCCTGAAAACACTCAACGGTGCTGAGATGGCACCATCACGCATCTTTCACAAGGTACTTGTCTGTGATTCCAAACATTCACACATTTCTGACATTCTTATTCTTTCTCCTATATATAATTTCTCTATTTCACCATTTTCACTTACCAGTTATATGCATAATCAGTATATTTTACTTTTTAGCCAGGCATTTTTTGCTTTGTCTTGTTTGTGTTTGTTTAAAATAACTATATTCAGTGGTACCATTCTGATAAAATGTGCTAAATAAATATTAAAATGTGAAATCAGTGTAAGTTGTCAGGGCTGATACTGATATTGGTATGTCTATCAGTGCAGTGTAACAGCCTTCATGTACTATTGATGTATTTTTATTCAAAAAGCAAGCTTGAGTCCAATGAGTCATTTACCACTTAAACAAATTGCTTATTTACCAGTTAAATTCTGATTGACTAATCCACAATTTCTTTCGTATGATGATTTTCTCATTCTCTCTCTCACTCTCTCTCTCTCTCTCTCTCTCTCTCTGATTACTCAGCAGGAGCCTCCCTCTCCAGAGCAGAATTGTTTCCAGGTGGGTATGAAGCTGGAGGCAGTAGACAGGAAGAACCCACACTTCATCTGCCCTGCCACCGTAGGGGCGCTCCGAGGCGTAGAGGTGCTGGTCACCTTTGACGGCTGGAGGGGCGCGTTCGACTACTACTGCCGCTATGACTCGAGAGATATCTTTCCTGTGGGCTGGTGCGCACTTACTGGAGACAATCTGCAGCCGCCTGGCACTAAAGGTGTCTGTCTCCTCTGGTCTGTTTTTATGTAAATTCCCACCATAAGATCTCAAGGTGGTTTTGTTGGCATTTGGACACAGAGCTGCATAATGCTGAAATGGGCAACCAAACAAAAGTGGCGGTAAAAATACACGATGTTGAAGTAAAGCTGGTTGATGTCAAAGTATAAGGTTGATTGGGCCTTGTGAGTAAACAACAGCAAGGCAGATTATTTTCTGCTACTGGAAGATGTGTCTATAAAGTAATAATTACTAAAGAAATTAGTTTTTTGTATGTAGTAGTGGTTTACTGGTCAGGCACAAGAGCCAAATGTTAATTTGATTGGATGAGTTAACACAAGGTAAAAATATTTAGCCGGAGATGGATGCTGTAAAAAAACTGACCCAGTTACAGGAGTAAACTTTAGTAAATATGAAAGATGAGTAAAAGGGATACAGGATCAGGAACACGTGTGTCTGAGTTTCCAGTGAGTAGAGTCACAGAAGAAGTGAAAGAGAGTGATTTTTGCAGGCGTGTTTGCTTTACAAGCTCTTGGCACTTGTCCAGCTGGCACTGAAGCCCTTATTTAACGCTAAGCACCCAACAGTGGCCTCGCATTGGCACCTGTTCCCAGGGGCTTCCCAGACACTGAGAGAGTGAAGGGAACGAAAGAAAGTGAGTCAGAGGGTTACAGTCATGTAAGAGGAGGGAGGAAAAGAGAAAGAAAAGGAGTGGCACAACTCTAAGGGTGGGACTGTGGATGAGAGGGTGAAAGAGAGGCCATGGGGCCATCAAGTTTCATCAAGGAGCGAGGAAGAAAGGAGGGGAGAGACTTTAATAGGCTCATGTAAAGTTAACAGTGAGACTAGGACCTCACACAAATCTGGAAAGCTGTGGACCTAGTTGTGGTAAGCTGTGTGCTGATTTTATTATATGGAAGAGACAAATCCAACAGTGCAGTAGTGTAGGTTCAATTAAAGCAGCTTGGAACAGAAACAGCTTAATACGCATTTTCTATCACAGTGCTTTATGTTTTTTAAGTCTTCAGAGAAAATGTTGTTTGTCTTTTCCAGTGATGTATTTTGGAATCCTGTCACAATCGTGAAATTTTAGCTTACAATTAACTGACACATAAATACTGTGATTAACTATTTCATTGTCCTTTTTAAAGTACAGCCTAAAGTGGGCAGATTGGTTGGTTAACTAACTATCTTGCTTTCTAACTCTCAATACTTAGCTTCCAAATGAAGACAGAAACAGGTCAAGCTCAAATAAACAGACATTGCTCACTGCTAAACATGTTAGAGCTATAACAAGTTAGCTCTTTTGTTGTTAAGCTGTGGTCAGATTTAAATAATTATGCTGAGTTTAATAATTATGCTGGATTGTGTAGTAAATCCTCCAGTGATAAAACTGACTAGTGGTTAATCAGACACTGCTCTGTGTATTGTCTGTGTTCTGGATGATGACACAGACCTCAAAACTTCACACTTGTGTGCTCAGCATGAGCAACATATGCAAATTGTGCATATGAGTGAAGGGGCCCCTTATGAGGGATAGGTAGTAGAGTAAGAAAATAAGAAGTTGAAAGAACCTGTATTTTATAAGCTGTGGGAAAAGCTATGCTTTTATTGCTTTGTGTCCCTGCATTGGAACATAGCTGCCACACTGCTGGTGTGTGTTAATCTCTCTCAGGACTACAGGCCAAAATCAAAAACATGCAGGACATCACCTTCTCCTGGCTTTGTTTTGCCAGGTTTTAATGAGTACATCGAAACTAAGGGCAGGAAGGAAGTGTGTAGAGCCTGTAACACCCCAATCATGCACTTACACTTGCACATACACACCAGCTTTAGGTCAGGCCGTCTTGCAGACAGTCTCTGTGTGTGTGTGTGTGTCTCTTTGGCTCTTGAGCCGGGCTGTGTGTGAAACTCTCTGGTGCTCCTTAGCTTGTTGTGAACTGCAGAACTGGCTGCCTGTACAGGTGCGTAAAACTCCTGCTCTGAAAGGTGTGCCTGCATGCGTTTGTTTGAAACAGACAGGATGAGAGAGCTCTCTAAAAAGCTGTGTTTTAGACCTAGGTGTTTTTCTTTTTGCTGTTACTTGTATTTCTGAATTTGCCAGGTTTTTATCCATTTTGCACAAAAGCTCACTATTCAGTTCTTTCCTGTTTAGTATTCATTATTAAGCTCTTCTACATTATTTTGTTTAGGCCTAGTAGCCTTGCTTTGTAAATAGTTCTTCCTCTTCTCTCTCTGTCTCTCTTTCTCTCTTTCTCTCTCTCTCTCTCTCTCTCTCTCTCTCTCTCTCTCTCTCTCTCTCTCTCTCTCAAACTCATTCACCCTGAGCTAAAGGAGCCACTGGTAGCAGGAATGTGTAACACAACTCGTGTCTTTGTTCACCGGCTCAAAGCAAAATGGGTCACCATGGCCCTGAAAACAAAAGCCTTGCAGTGCTGTTGTCTACCACATGTTTGTTATGGCCATGACTGTGATGTTTTTCTTATTACTGAGTTTGATTCTGAAGTGTCTCACTATTGCCTCAGCAGTCAAGGTACAATATAAATAAGGATGCATCCATTTTTCAAAGCCAGCACTGTTTAAATTACTGAACCCTAAGATCCTGCCCATACCAGCTTTTTGATTTACCTTTTTTTTAAAGCACTGGACACATTTAAGGGGGTCTGTATCAACTTGATATTCTTTTTTCTAAAAAGCTATGCCTTTGAAGTATGCTGGAGTTTACACTGTGCAGCAGCCAAATGAGGAAGACCCATCTAACAGATCTGAATAAGATCACTTTAATAACATTGCATTAATAACATTGCATCAGGTTGCAGAGATTTCTAACATCTAATCATTCCAGTCGTCTCACTCTAGTTCTTCTCTTCATCTCTCTTGTCAGTGGGGTTACCGAAACAGCTGGGTACTCTAAGCGCCCTGCCTGACAGTGGTGTGGAGGGCACAGGCATGCACCCCATGCCCGCCAGGCCTCCAGCCCAGAAGGGACGGAAGCCTGGGCGCAGGAAAAGCAAGTTGACCAGCCTCTGGAACCAGAAAGGCACAACAGTGACTGTCGAGCTCCAGGCAGACCAGTCTGGAAAATTACTGGGACCAGTCAAAATCCCCAAGAAGAGAGGCCCTAAGCCTGGGAACAAGGTACACCATAGACAAGAATATTCAGGGGATAGACTTTTAGTGGCCTCCTACAAAAGCTTGCATGTTTTAAGTTTTAATCTTCATTGTTTCTCTCACTATCTGCCTGTTATGTCTGAGCAATCTCTTTTTGTATTTGTATTTATGTGTGTGTTTCTGCTGTAGCTGAGCTGGGCTAAGCGGGCTGTGTGGTTGGAAGGAGCAATGACAGGTCCTGGTAGACCCCGAAGCCGACTACCAGCCAGCTGGGCTCAAAGACTACAGCAGGATGAGACAGAGCTCCTGAAGGTCCCAAAAAAGAGAGGCCCTAAACCTGGCAGCAAGGTTTTTGACTTTTAGCTTTGGCTTTAATGCAGCACTTAATGATGTCACTTCATCCTGTGTCTTTCATTATTTGTGTTGTGGATGTATAATTATGGGATTGAATACTTGTTTAATGTAAATTGACAGAAATATATATATGTGTGTGTGTGTGTGTGTGTGTGTGTGTGTGTGTGTGTGTGTGTGTGTGTGTGATCCTTTTCATAAAACAGAGGAAGCCACGGGTGGTGCCTGACCCAGTACCCATCTCTCCCACTAGCAGCACTCCAGAGCCAGACACCAGCTCTGTGCCACTGGATAATGCCACCATCCCCAGTGCCGCTTTGCAAGCTCCAACGGGTACTGAAGGCAGTTTTAGTCTCACCTATTAAGTCTAGGGATGGGTATCATTTGAATTTTATTGATATTAATATTGGGTTGGTACTCTTTTATTACTTTAGTATGTCACACATCATCATTTAAATTTCTTTGCCTTTAGTGAGTCTTAGTATTTAAGCAGACACCTCTCTAGTTGTTCTATATGTGTGTGGTGACATGGTGCTGAACGCTGGCTGTCTATGTGCATTCCAGTGTGTGTTTATCTGAATAAGCATGGGAAGGTTGGTCCTCACTTGGACGCACGGCGGGTGCAGGCTCTGCCCGATCACTTTGGCCCTGGCCGGGCATCCTCAGTGCTGCAGCAGTGTGTGCAGGCCTGTGTGGACTGTGCACTTAACCAGAGTTCTGTTTTCAACTGTCTCAAAGCAGGCCACGGGGGAGAGCTCATCTCAGGTCAGCATGTGCATACACTTGGTCTCCACCTTAGCATATTAGGTCCTCCGTTGTGTGTATGCCTATATTGCTCTAAACGGAGAAATGCTAAAGATATGTGGGTTCTGAACCTTCAAGTGATACCACATTTGTGTATGTAGAAGAGTAAATCTTTTGTCTTTCTGTTTGCCATGCTGCTGAAATGCAAAAATAAAAACCAGTTGAAACAGATTGTAAATCAAAAGTAACTATGCAGTTGATTTATGTAATTATGTATAATATTTATTTACATTACATTTATTTATTGTAATTCAAAACCGTCTGCAAACATCGTCTCTAGGTTCTTGTGCCCTTTCATTTTTTATTCAGCGTCTAATTCTGTAGTCACTAGAACAGGGGTTTGTAATCTTATACATAAAGGACTTGTGTAATTGCAGATATTCATTCCAACAAAGCAAGAGCACATTTTATCAGTTCTGTGCTTCTGCTTATTTGCAATGAAACTCTGCAGCCACACTGGCCCTTTGCAGATAAGACTGGACACCCCTGTGCTGGATAGCATTGCTGTTTGACCCTAAATTCTCCCCTTTTTCCCTGCAGCCCACTTTGACCAGCAGCAACACACACTGACTTTGCCAGCAGTGAACAGTGTGACGTACGTACTACGCTTCCTGGAGAAGCTCTGCCACAACCTGCACTGTGACCCTTTGTTTGGCAGCCAACCTGTGCCTCTGGGAGGGATACACTATGACAGCCACACCTACACAGGTCTGCTGTCATATACACTCATATACACTTGCAACATTCACTTTTACACACACATAATATCTTCACTTAAACACTCTCCAGTCTTGTACAAAAAGTTAATACTCTAACTCCATTAACACATGTTCCACCCAACCACTCTACTGAACTCATTTGATGGCTTTCTGATGATGATAGAGCATAGTGGATGATGGCTGTTGCACTTGTATAATTGTATATTTATATGTGTTTGCCTCTCCCCTGTTTGTCAGAGAGGAGGGGTTTTGCAGAGTGTCTCAGTTCAGGACTGGGTCGAGGTACTAAAAGATTTTTTCAGGACTCATACAACAACAGTCACATGCCCCATAAAATGTCAAAAAGCCACCGCCTCTCCTCTGAAGGTACTCTACTAATTAGTTTGTGTGATTGCTACTGAAGCTTGGTTTGTCAGTCTCTAGTAGCATATGTATATGCCTGCTGTTATTCTTCACTTTTCAATCCAGTGTATACTGTATAAAATGTCTGTTTTATCATGAGATATATATATATATGCTGTATTTCTGTATGTAAACAGAGCCTTTTCTGGTGGAGAATGGAGGAGCAGATCACTTGGAGAAAACTCCACTCTCCCCCACTAAGAATTTGGGACTGCACCCTCACTCTCAGAGTAGTAGCTCCCCCAGCCAACTACACCGCCTGGGCTCTGCAAGTGTGTATACACACATACTGGCACAGACTTTTAGTAATTATCATAAATATTTGTTTTAATTTCAAACCACATAATTCACGTATTATAACACCACCACCATTGGTTTAGAAACACAAGCCTCTCTCAGCTGGGCATTAATGTCACATTCTGATTTCTCAGGTTTATAAAGTGTTTTTTATTTTCCTTTGTTTTTGTTTATAGATAAAAAATGAATTAACTGTTGCTTTCCTCTGTTTCTTTTGATGTCACACAATTATGTAGGCTTACAAGAGCTATGCATTTTGCATATTTTTAGTGTGGCTTTTGCATACAATTACAATATTGTATGTTTAATGCCGTCTTGTAATGTATAAAATACTTTCCACTGAAGATGCTCTCCTTCCAGTAAATGTTTTGTGGTTGAGTGTGTTGTTTTTTGTTTATTTTGCTACTAAACATAAATATGTAGATGGTTTTTTTGCACAAATAAGTGTTTGGGACTAACTGTTGTCCATACACTGTGCAGGTTCAGAGCGTTTCCTGAACACTAGAGAGAGTCCTCGACCTAGTGGCCAGAACCCAAACCTGTGGACAGTGGAGGATGTCATGCAGTTCATCAGAGATGTAGACCCTCAGCTTGGCCCACATGCAGACCTATTTCGCAAACATGTATGTACAAGGATAATCCTGCACCTAACCCAAAGACATTTGAGAAGTGTGAAACAGTTAGGAAAAGCCCAGAGCTCTCTCAGTGTGTACTTCATTACAGTTTGATTATGGTGGATTCTGACTTTGTGATGGTCTCTAATTATTGTCATTGGCATGTTTTAGGAGATTGACGGGAAGGCTCTGCTCTTGCTACGCAGTGACATGATGATGAAGTACATGGGCCTGAAGCTTGGTCCTGCCCTCAAGCTCACCTTTCATATTGACAGACTAAAACAGGGTCGCTGATCTCGAAAGGCTCCAGGGCCATTTCCCAAATCCCAACCCCCCTATCTACCCTTTTCAAGCACATGGCATACTGGCAACATATGCCCAATGAAGCATACTGAAGCATACTGTAGCAGTGGTCGCCAGGCTTTCAGCCTGATCATTTCTGAATTTGTGTCCATTCGTCTGTTGTTACCTACAGCCGTTGCAAATATTTGGGCACCTCGGACCAAATTACATATTTTGTTGAATTTTGAAGGGAAAAGTAATAAGCGCAACCTATGAAGCAAATTATTAAAAATATTAATGTGCAGGTTTTTTCATATATTTCATTATCTAAAAAAACTTTTAAAACTGTAAAAAAATAGTAATTGTGGCATGTGCAAAAGTTACTAAAAGTCAATACTAAGTAGCACCCCATTTTGCAGATATCACAGCTTGCACACACCTTTTTTAGGTAGCTAGGAGTCTTTATGTTCCCATTTTAGGTATTTTACCCACTGTTCTTTGCTGAACTTTTCCAGTCTTGTGCCATCTTGATCTGTCTTGCATGCAAAGCATGTTAATGATCTACCTGCAGATTCTCAATGGTGTTTAAGTCAGGAGACTAGGAGGACCATTCCAAAGGCTTCAACTTGTATTTCTTGAAATTGGTCTTTGTGGATTTTGAGGTATGTTTTGGATCATTGTCCTGTTGTAGAAGCCAGTCTCGTTTCAGCTTCAGTTCCTTGACTGACTGTCACAGTTGCTTCTAGAATTTTCTGAAATCCATTCTTCCATCTATCCATGCAGCATTACCAGGGCCACTGCCTGACACACAACAGCAAAGCATAAATAGACACAGCCGCATGCTTAACAGCTTTTAAGGTGTTCTTTAGATTAAGTGCTGCACCTCTCTTTCTCACGTTTCCAAAATGACGTCTCTAAATGCTGTCTTGCATATTTCAGACATGAAGTCACAGGTGAGATTTCCTTCTAATGTCTCTTCCATGCAGGTCATTCCCCCCTGAACTGCCAGTTTTTAAGATTTGTTGGACAGTGCTTTTCAGATCCTCAGCCAGCTGTTTAGATGAGCCCAAGGTTGTTGAGTGTTAACAAAGTTTGAGGAGTCAGAGAATTAATTTGCACTGCAATCATCTGGCAAGAAGGACTCATAAGTTTATACAAGGCTCATACAGAAATCTTGGAAAAGTCATGGAATATAGTAAGTGCTAGAAAACTTTTTTGTCATCACATTTTGTGCACTGAAGAATCTAGATTGCAAAAAACATACCATGGGTAACGTGCACAAAATTAAATGGTTCTTACCTGATAAATATATTGCTAACATTATTACTGAAACAGGACTTTATATGTCAGTGTCATAGTATTTTGGTATAGATGATATAGCGTCCAGCGTGCTAAATGTTTGGCATTAACATTTTTTTTAATGTCATGGAAAAGTCATGAAGAAGTCATGGAATTACATTGTTTAAAAAGTGTATTAAGCTTCTTAATTAGGTTCTGAGAGTTTACAACTGACAGGTTGTCCAAAGTTTTGAACATGGCAGAGCACATTATATAAAGTAAATGTGCCTTAACAATTGAAAGAAGAAAAATAAGATGTTTTGCTGCAGAGGTTATGTTTACTTTTCATTTCTAAAATAAAAAATATGTCATTTGGCCTAGGGTGCTCAAACATTTGCATATATATGTACTTGTTCCTCTTTGTTCTTGTCCGTGTTGGTGCCACATGTAGCGCCCTTCTCCCTGGTTCCATGCTAGGGTCAGCTGTCCCACGCACATTTCTCATTATGCTGTTCCATCCTGAAAGTTATATGTGTTCTTGTTTCTGCCAAGGTATCGAGTTATGCAGGATCAGATCTGTGTGGACAGTATCTAGGCCTTTTTTGGGCCTTCATTTTTAAGACATATCTTTATTTTTATCGTGTATTTTACAGCTCCAGTCAACAAGGATTTTTTCTATAAAAATCAATTTTCTTTAATAAACTTAAACACTAGATCTCTCCCACCGGACTTTGGGATTGGTTCTGACTGATGTCTCCTTCAGAGACGCTTTTTCATGCTTAATACTGTACTTTATACATAACACCTAACTTGCAGTTACTGCTATGTTGATGTGTCTTTTGTATTGTCTTGATGTTTACATGGTGTCTGTTATTTGTACTTTTTTAATTTTTTATACTATATTGTTAGAGTGTTCTACTCAGTAAGGGTAAAAACAAAAAATATAAAGTCTTCTAAAACTTGTAAAACTTTTTGTTTTGTGTGTCATTGAAAAACTGACTGAATAGAATTAGAACAGAGTATGATGAACGTGCATTGAATTTACTGCCGAAAATGTCACCCACACTGTTTCTACCAGCAAATCAACACAAGGGGGCAGCAAATTATTTTTATAGTCTTTCAGGGCCTGCGTGTGGGAGCCTGTTTAGAAATGTGCTGCGGTAATCATGCACGTTTTAACTCTCATTCTCTACAGTTTGAATACAGCATGGTAAATACCTTAATAGAGAATTTTTTTGCTCCTGTAGGCATAATGATCACCTTAGCTGTATGGCTCCACAGTCTTTTACCAAATACACATTGTGTAACATCATTAAAGCTTCACAGTAGCTGCAAAACAAAATATTCTGTTTTAATCATTGGACCTTCCTCTGCAAGAACTGCATGTGGCTAGACTGTCCTCCATACATATCATTACAGTGCATAATGCTAGCCTGATAACATTTCAATATATATGTATTTCTAGATTGATGTTTTGATAGACTTTTCATGTGAATAGGTGTTGGTGTTGACAAGATAGGGCACATGGCCCTCACTTGCTGGCATACGCACATGTAAACTGCAAAGAGAGATGCAACATACTGTAAATCTTACCACATCCTCGCAGCAAACAGGAAGGAACCTCCAAGAGATCAGTTAACTGACCTAACCCACAAAGCTTGTGCTTGTGTGCGCCTTGTAGTAGTTTATGTGCATGAAAGTCACATGATTCACTTTCATCTTTCAGTAGTGGATGTATTGGGAAAGCCCTCTGACCAGAAATGTTTTACAGTATCCCAGCTTTGAATCTTGGCCATATTGGTACAAGGCCATATTGTATTACCGTCATGTTTTTGTTTTTTTTTTTTTGGATGTGATTAGCACATGATGAAGACTATCACTTCAAGTCAAGCCTGAGCCAAAATCGAGACTAGTGGGAGTCATTTAAAATCTTCCAGTGAAAATAATCAAGAGCAATGGGTCATCTGAATACATATCATCATCTAGTAACATGCAGACATCTAAGTCAAAACTGTCCCAGTTCTTCTTGTACTGTTTGTGTAGTCCAGTAGTGTATTTAAATAGGGCGGCACGGTGGCGTGGTGGGTAGCGCTGAGGAGGGCCTGGGTTCGATTCCCCGGCCGGGCGACCAGGATCCTCTCTGTGTGGAGTTTGCATGTTCTGACTGTGTCTGCGTGGGTTTGCATGCAGTCATGCCAATTGGACATGCTACATTGCCCCTAGTGTGTGAGTGACTGTCTGTCTGTCTGTCTGCCATGCGATGGACTGGCGACCTGTCCAGGGTGTATCCTGCCTTCCGCCAGAAGACTGCTGGGATAGGCTCCACCCCCCCCCTGCGACCCTGACGGAGAAGTGGCTTAGAGGATGGATGGATGGATGGATGGATGGATGGATTTTACAATATAGTATTTTGGAATCTTTAAAAGCATCAAAACAATGAGTAGACAGACTTGTATTCAAAGGTATGGAAGCAAATTTTTGCCAGGTAGGCCTTAATATGTCAAAATAATGACATATGTTCTTAAAACATTAAAATTCTTAAACATGTAAAGTTCTTAAAACATATTCTTAAAACATGGGATAATAACATACTGTGTGAAATTAAATTAAAATAATGAATAAATAAGCAATAAAATGTATTGAGTTTTTCTAAAAATTCTGACTTAACATATGTTAAAATAATATCTCCCAACATTGACTCAAAATACTTGTCTTATTTTATCGAAACATGTTGCAATAATGACTTATTTTCTCAAAATATTGGCTTACTACATTGAGATATTGTGTAACAATAACGTAATAATTGTCATTATTTTGAGACAATAAGTAATTATTGTGAGGTATTTGGTCATTATTTAGATACATTAAGTCAATATCTGCTGCATTAGAAAGAGAAAAAAACAGGTTTTTTTTTTTTTGCCTTTACCTGGCAGCAATACTCCAAAGTGTATTTATTTTAATGATACCACCATTTCCATTGTCAGCTCCATTTCTGATTAACTCAGTGCTCCGTGGAGTCCAGCAGAGAGCAACTAGACACAGTGTCAATCAACCAATTTGAGCTGTTTATTAGAAAAACTCTGCCTGCACTGACTGTCAGCAGGTTCACCATGCAGAAAGGAATGGGGCTCATTTCTGCTGTGTAGAGCCTCTTCCATAAGCTCTGACAGCCCCGTTCCACACATACAAGCCCTGATACATATCTCATCTCAACTTCCACAGATGGCCCTGTGAATGCTGGAGAGAGGTTGCCATGACGTTGCAGAAATGATGATGGAGCTGCACGTCATATGTCAGCATGATAGTTATCTCCGACAGGTGATCTCAAACCCATTCAATCTGCTCTGCCTTAGACTGCCAAAGTTGTGCTTGGGAGACATTTGGAGTGTGTGCTTCTCTGCTGACCTAGCTTGAATTTCTCCTGCGTGCAAGACATACAGTAAATGTCTCTGAGAACACAGCTCAGAGGCCAAGAGCTGACCGCACTCAGAGCTGGCTCTCTGCAGCCATGTGCTGGTCAGATTAAGCCACATAGGAGCTTAGAGCCAACCTCACAAAGACACAGTGGAATGACGCGCACACAAAAACAACAACAAACACAGACACTCCTACCTCCACCTGTTCTAGCTGGCCAGGCCAAGGGCTATTCTTCACACAGGGAAATAAATAATTTACACTTTGCCCTTATAACATCAAAGGCCTGCAGCAATAAATGCGTGAAGGGGGACTGCTAGTGATGTCCCCACATGCAGCCTCTGTCATCACCTTTCTCCACAAGTTATGTGGGGTTAATAAAACATTTTTAATGTAAATTAGTACATCATTGTTGTCCATAAAAAACATGCATATTAATTTTTGTAGATTTTTATCTTTCTAAATCGTTTGAGGTCAGCAACTGTCCTTTACACTGTGTAAAATTTCATGATGAATGGACCAATAGAAATGTCCCAAAATCACTTTTAATGAATTCTTGTTGCAGTCACACTGAAAGTAAAGAATATTTTTGCCTTCTGCTATAACGTTTACTATTTGGGGCATACATGTTTCTCTTTGAAAAGCAGATGTACTCTATTTCATGGTTTTAGCCATATATCCATACCCATCATTTTTCTCCTATCTTATCTTCCCTCCAAAACCTTTGTGTAGTTTTCTGCAGCAAAACCATAATATATTTATGGTATAATTATTTAATCATAATTATTTAATATAATTCTTTTTACATGACAATTTCCAAACTCTATTCATTCCTTAGCATTAAACAGGCTGTTACTGTACCTTTAAGAATAATAACCAAGCTCTGTTCTAATTGGCTGCCCTTATGTAAAAAACAATGCGGGCTGAAACACTCTTTATAACTTCAGCATAAAAAGGATGGCTAAACTGCTGCAGGCTAAATAGGAAGATATGTGTAAATGTGTTTGTGACATCACAAAAATGATCCCTTCAAAACAGGCTGTTTTTGCTGCTTAGTTTCCACATATATGGACTGTATGGACTGGAAAGTGAATGGCTTTTGAAACAAACAGTGCTTATATATTGCGTCAAACTCTTATTTCAAAAACATGGGGGAAAGAATGTTTTTAAAGATATGGACTATTTTAACATAGTAAAGAAAAACCTTAAACCTTTAGTATCAGAGATAGTTTTTTTGTTTGTTTGTTTGAATTGTTTGGATGACATGAAACAGAACGTATCATAAAACAGATATGCACAATTGACCAACAGAGTGACCACTGACACACTGTTGTCTCTCTTCTGTGTCATGGATGAACTTTATGCAAAAGAGGTGACCGCCAACCAACCAGATTGTTGAAGACTCATAGTCAACCTGCACACACACATCCAGTGGGAGATGCTTACAATAACAAAATACAAACGCCGCTCTAGAGAAGAGCACATATGGATCCTTGCTGTGCTCAAATATTTTAAAGTTCTGCTCTTTTGTAATATTTCTGTTTCTGCTTTTAGCAGTTGAAGTCAATAATACTGAAACGTGGGAGTGCTGCAGCCCCCTCAGCACCCCCACTTCCCGGATGCCTGACCAGAATTATTCTGAGGAAAACGATAGTAGTGTACTTGTGACAGTTCTTGGTAATAATGCCATACCTACACCCTTGTGATGTTGGCGCTCATCAGCTTGTTCGAAGTGCCCCTGGAGTAAAAGATTTTCAATATGTGCTTTAAATCTTCAAAGCCGCATCTCCTTCTGGGTCGTGGCGGGTGCTGAAGCCTATCCCAGCGGTCATCGGGTGGAAGACAGGACCAACCCTGGACAGGTAGCCAGTCCATCGCAAGGCAGACAGACACAGTCGCTCACACACTGCTTTGATGAACATAGTGTTGGAAAGCATACGGAATGTATTAGGAGATTTTATGATGAACAAACCTTTGAAGATATTCTTTTCTACTTAATAAAAAAGTAATCATGAGAAATTTCACATTTCAAAAGCATGGCAAGATCTCCTCAGACATTTGGTGAGCAACGCATTATACGCCAGATATAAAATACATTTTTATTACAAGCCCACAGTGACCCTCATTTATATTGATTATGTTATTGCTCCTATTACTTTTACCAGTTCACAAAACCTACACTGCCCTGATGGAAAGGATGTTTTGCCAATATCAGGACCTGAACATGTACGTCAGCCATCAGCAGGCCAGTGATCCGTATGACTAAAGATGCACTGTTGCACTCAGGCAAAAAGATCAGGAAGTGCGGATCATTCTAAATCAATTTCTCATATCTACGCATGAACAGAGAAAGGGGCACAGAAGTCACCATCATTTCCCAGTGCTGAACACAGCCAAAAGGAAGAGCATGTTGATGCATGTACCCAGTTCATGCCTAAACATGCATTTACAGCAAACACTTATCCATTATGTCAATGCAAAGCTCTAAGGACAACTCACACGACTTTTAGTGTTGGCATTGGAATTACATTTAAAAACTCTTGTTGCGTCTAAACAAGACAGAGACCAGAATATGCCTAAATCCTCCCAGTCAGGAGAAATGGGAAATTCTTCTGAATACATAACATTGCATTTAGTATGTTTAGGCTTCAAATATCCCAGTGAGGTGTTCAGTGAATTTAGGACTGTCACATCTGTGACTGTTATGTAGCACCCGCACTCTCTGACTACGCAGCCATGGTGTTGTAACACATCCGGAATGTGGCTTGGTGTTGAAATAAGCATGGTTGTCTCTGGGAATGACATTGTCTAGATGGCAGGATATGTTTCTCTGAAATGTGTTCAGGGTTAATGGTGCTTACATAAATGTGCAGGTTACCCACTAATACCCCCTCCAAGCCATGACAGACCCTGACTTTTGAATCTTATGCTGGTAACTTCTGGATGGTCCTTTATCTTCTTCAGCCTGGAAAACACAACATCTAGGATTAGACCTTTCCTGAAAGCTCCTTTTATAACCAAGCATAATAGCATCACCTGTTTAAGGAGTTTTTTTTAACATTTTACAATGTTCCTGGTCTTAAATGGCTCCTGTCAGGACATTTTGCAATGTGTTGCAGGTAACAATTGTGTGAGAGTATGAATGAAAGTATATTTACAAAAAACAAACAAAAAAATAATTTGCTAAAGTAAAAGCTACTTATCTTTATACTGTTCCACTCAAATACAGGTCAAAGTACATTTTTTCTGTTTTCTGTTTTTATTTGAATTTTACCTCCCGCGACCCTGACGGAGAAGCGGCTTAGAAAATGGAAGGGTGGATGGATGGATTTCACCTACTGTCCCAGTGTTTTTGGAATAGGGAATTGTACATTGACCACCTTTCAGTTATTTAATTTGCAGTCTAAGAACCAGTAAGTTATTCTGTTTTCAGGAGATATTTCTGATTGGAGTAGATATGAGATAATTGACTGGTATTAGAAACGGGAAAATCAAAGGAAAATATGTGAAAAAAAACAGCAGTTTATTAAAAGGTGCAGAGAAGATGGGACTCAAGACCTGGTAGACCACCAAAACTGTCACCATCAGATAAACAGCACTTAAAGCTTTTATCTTTGACAGAGAGGAGAAAATCAAGCTCCACTGTTGCTTCAGATCTGAAAAATCCACTGGTTTTTCTGTCTACACTTCCGCTATGAGAGCTCAACACGATAAGCCAGAAAGGATGTGAAGCTGTCAAGATGCCCTTACTGAAAAAAATCAAATGCACAAAAAAAGAAGAAAAGTTGCAAATCAAACAAAGATCCAGCTGGTGTTCTCAGAATAATGGACTGACCACCCTAGCGTCCCGACCTCAGGATCATTGAGTATTTTGGGGATTACATGAAGCAGAAATACAACCAACTTCTAAGACTGAAAAAAATATACGTGCAGATTTCTTTGAAAAGCTAAAAAACAACCCCCCCTCCTCCTCCAGCAGGGGGGATATGTAATAAACAAGAAATAAATACTGAAAAAAAATATATAGATTTGTTAATGCTTGTATGTAATGTTCTGCTTTCTGCTTTTTTTCTGTTGCTGAGAGATGAACAACATGACTAGTACCTGACTTTGACTAGTATTAATTTGAATTTGTAACCATTTGAATGAATACAAGGGTGATCTCTAGGTTTTGCATAGAACTGTACACAGAGGATCTCTACTTTCACTCAAATATTATTTTACCAAGATTATACAGTGGCTTAATCAATTTCTAAATGTGACTGTAATGTGAGTGTATTACTATAGCTGGATTTTTACATGAAACTGTTATGTACATTACGCTGTGGATATTTTGTGTTTGTGCAATGATAGTGGGTTAGCTTCCTTTATTCGTAGAGAAGAGTGGGCGAATGGGAAAGCCGGCTGACCTCACTTACCAGACACAGAGCACAGCTAGTATGTTGCCACTAGCAGCAGCTGTACTGCCTGGAAGTGCAGTGAGAGGAAGTGACTGCTGTCTGCCTGTAAAACTACAGTGGCCTTTAAGGGGTGGTCTCTCTGGAATCTGCTGAAACTCCTGGGTAAACCCCATGAAGAAACCCCTAAAGAACAACAACAAAAAAGAAGAGTCCTTCTCAGTGTCATTAAGTCATTTGTATTTTCACTTTTTTTTTTTTTAATTGTTTCACTAGTGTGAATTTTCTCACTAGTCTGTACGCCTGTCATGGGCTCATTCTCTGTGGTGTGGTGGGTTTAAGCTTGTTGATTTAGACTGAGAATACTGAAAGCACACACAGGAAGAGCTGTGCATGTGTGTAGTGGTTGTTGTGGGTGGCCTAAGAGAGGAGAAAGAGAAAAACAGACACTGGTTAAGTGTAAATATCTCCCGTCCCACCCTGCTTAGCGTACGTCTAGTCTGGCTCCTGTGAGGAAAAATTACACATTTAAAAGGAGCGATCGCAATAGAACCCTTTCAGTTTGTGCAGTCAAAGACAACATCTCTGGAGCATGAACCATGATAGACGATGATTATAGTCACTGCATTCATAGTTGTTTATGCTGTGTTATCTAAGCATTACACTGTGCTGAGACTAGTGCAAAGGGTAGTAATCGTTGACACCCGTTTCCTATCTAGCAGACAATTTGTGTGTTTTTGTGGGGGGGGGGAGTCTTAGATCTGAGTAGAAACACAAGAGCCGTTACAAAGCCCAGCCCAGCAGTCGTCTCCTCACACACCCTTGCTGCACATTTCACCCTAGACAATCTGCGTGCCTGCTATCCGTGAGTTTCAAATTGCAGAGCTAGGCAAAACAGCCAGCTGAATTCCCCAGAGGGTGCTGAAATTGGTGATGCAGCTTTGTAGGTTTTTTTAGAAAACCCCTCACCATTCAATTCGAGAGACTGATGCAGAACTCCAGAGCCTAATTAATGAAAGTGTGTGCTCAACAACAGTTTTCACCTTCTACATTTTCAAGTGGTTAACAAAAACCACAAAAAAAATAATAATAAAAAAAAAAAAAAAATCACTGCAAAGCTTTCCATCCAACAAATAAAAACATTACCCATTAAGTTTTGCTCCATAAATAAAATAGTTTATTATTGCTTAAAATAAATACATTTTCTTCAAACAGAAGCGAGAGATAAGGTGAGAAAACAGTTGTGTCCACCCTGACATTTGGGCAGCCAAGAGGGTCAGCTCAACTTCTATTAGCCATCAAAGCAGAAAATAAAATTATCAAGACAGGAAAGCAAAGTATAGATTGGTAAAATTACTGTATGTACATGTGCAGGACGACAGGACTACAGTTAAATCTTGAAGCTCAGCTGACCCTGACCTACAGGTCCAGGGCAGAGTAATAGAAACAGAGGTTTTCAGATGCACCATTTTCAGCTTATGTTCTCCTTATAGAACCATGTTCTTGGTAGCCATCTACATTACTTCTGTCCTGCTGTTCCCTCTGCCCTTCCTCCCGCCTCTGAGAAACAGGAAATGACAATGAAGCGTTAACTGCTCATCATTGCAACTCCCTTCAGAAGTCTAAGCAAGCTGTGTCCATAAATGGAGCCCAAGCTTTCTGTTCTCAGGAGCAAAACCTGCAGGCTTGAAGAGCCTACGTTGTCAAGGTAAGCACAGATTAACCTGGACTGTTTCCGCTGACCCCACCCCCACCCAGCAAACACGCTCACAATTTGTTTAACAGTTAAAAGGTATTTTTACATTTGTAGAGAGCTGTTTGGGTTTTGGGCAGAGTGAAGACAGCCACCAAATGAACCCCTATTTCACGAAGAACAACGTACCATAGCAAAGACAAGTTGGCAATGCCAACCCTTTAGGTTTAAGCTTTTAAAATTAGACTAACATGGAATAGGATCATTGGATATTGAAGTGGCTGCCACTCAGTTTGCTGGTGTTGGCTTGTTATCACCCACTACAATGAGAGAGCTGTTTTCACCCTAGGTGACTTGTGTTCTCAATCACTTTTAAAATCTGGTCTGAAAAAAAAATTATGGGCAAGAACGATAAGATCACCGTTGAAGGTCTCTACCAAAATGATGCAAAATGGTAACCTGTGACCCACTTGTTGTTTTGAGCAGCATTCTCTGTTGGTCCAGTAAATTCAGAGATGAATGTTAAATTAGGCCACAGTTAAAACCGGCCATCTTTATTAACAAAAGACTTGTCACATTTTTAACCCTCCTTAACCCCAAAAGGGTGACAAATAGAAAGCAATAAATAAAGTTGTGATTTAAGGCAGTTCTACAGCTCAAATAGAACAGTTGTGATGGCATATTCCACAGTAGATACTGGAAGATATCTAAATGAGTTTGCTTGGTTTATGTAGACCAGCACAACAAAGCCAAAGGATCCAGGGAAACTGTCACTGACAAACCCATTATAAATGGATATTTCCCAAGTTAAGACCAAACCCTCAGATTAAAGTTAAACATTTCATAAACCCACTCCCCCCTATGAGAACTCCAACACAGAGCTTTCCCACCAAAGCTTTTACATTGTTTCTGTGATCTACATTGGTAAGTTGCATGTGAATGTAAAACTGTTTGAAGGACCAAGAGTGCTTCACATTGCACCAAAGCTCATAGTTCTGCAATGTTATTACATTCATGTCTGGAGGGCCCAGGAGCATTATTTAGCACTCCATCTTCATACAGAGACACAAGTCTGGCTGGAGCGCCACCCCTCTTTTCAGCAGTGAACCAGAGGTACATCTGGCTATTCTTCTCTGTGCTCCAAGACTAAGAACAGGGTAATCACCTTCTCTTGCCACATGTCCACTCTTTCAGTGTGTCAAACTGTCCTTGTCTCAGCAACTGACAGTGCTGGGTTGCTGTTTGCTGACAAAGTCTGATATAAAATCAAACTCATTCTGTCCCAAAAACAGTTCAGGAAGCTCCTGCACTCTATCCAGCCCCAACTCCATGGCCAATGACGTAAGAAAATCCTCATCAATCATGTCAGTGTCCATGCCGTTGAGGCCGAGAGCAGGGCCGGCCATGTGCTGCATGTTGGCCAGCTGAGCGGGACCCATGCGGAACTGCCCTCCGTTCCCCATGTGGTTCCCGTTCATGGCCCCGAGTGGGTGTCCATGGTATTGGGTGTTGAGTTTCTGCAGGTGCATGCTGGCCATCAGCTGCTGAGAGGTGAGGCTTCCAGCCATGTACTGCTGCTGCTGCCCTGGATGCTGGTGCTGTCCCTGCTGCTGCTGGTGCATGTGATGATGATGATGCTGCTGCTGCTGCTGCTGCTGCTGCTGGCCCTGGTTACCGTACATCATGTTGGCTGACTGCATTTGGTGGTGGCCCATTGGTGCGCCATTCATCTGCCCGTTCATGGGACCCACCATATTGGGCCGCTGCCTCATGCTGGCTTCCATAGCTCCCTGAGGCCCATAATGCATCATTTGTCCATTTGGCATGGCTCTAAGGCCAGGCTGGGGTGCGTGTTGCTGGCCGTTCATGCCCATCCGGTACCCGTGCAGTCCACCGTTAGCCTGGCCGTGGCTCATGGGCATCATCATGTGTTCTGCCATGGCTTCTCCCTTTCTTTAAAAAAAAAGGTACATAGCATTAGATTTCAGAGCTGGAGTTATTTTGAAAATGAGCAAGAGTGGAAATGGGCCAGTGGGTGACGTCTCATTGCTACCAAAACGGCATCCGATACCACAATTAAGTGACCATAACAAGTACTCAAGAGACCATGCGTGTACAAGAAGGACAACAACAAAGCACTAGAATTATATGACAGTGTGGCATCTACTCATAAACCAACAAACAAAAATAAAACAGTTGACACAGTACTCCTGCCAGGCTTGTGAACATGGATGATTCAAGACTATAGTGTGGACAGACGGATATTGCTCAGTTGCCTTAACAGTCAGGGCTGCGGTTAAACAAACTCAATCCTCTGAGACGCCTGCTTGTGGCAACACAAAGATCTGCAAGGTTCCTCATCAGTTAGCCCTGACTTTTACCGCTGCAGGATCGCCAAGGTGTCTTTCTCCTTATCCAACTGGCTACCCATGACTGCCAGTGAAGTACAACCCATCAAAATATCAGTGATGCAAATCCAAACCGCTCGCAGCAGCACTGATTAAAACACTAGCCTATAATAACGAGTCTTAGTACGCGGAGAGTCTCTCTCTGCTTTAGGCATGGTCTGTGTCCATAAGGGTCCAGGCAACAAAGAGAACAACAGAGTTAGCAGACCTGAACTGCGAGCAGCGAAATAAAAGGTTTACCACCCCAAAAAATACCCATATTACGCCCCTCACCCGTCGCTAATGTTATGATAGGATTTAACAATAAGAAAGTAGCAATGAGAGGAACAATGGAGCCAGCAGCTCAGGGCTTCACAGCATTTCACAACCATAATCCTCCTTACCCTGAGTCCCGTGGCTCTCCAAACTCAACAACTTCTCCGTGGCAGGACAGAAGCAGTTTATTTCAGCAGTGCAGGGACGAGCCTCGGCAAGATTACAGTTTATATTCCAGAAAGCTGAACTGCATGCTGAATCCGCGGCGCCCTAAGAGACCTTCTGACTGAGAGAGTGTAGAGTGGATCAGTGTGGAGGGTTTTATAAAGGAGAAAGCCGAGGGCGGGGGAGGGGGAAGGGGCGGGACCAGAGCTCACCAACGCGGATTATGATTGGCCCATCTTAATGTTTATGTGCCGAGAACGCGCCAATGGGGATCAGGAACAGTTGGTGATCATAGATTGGTATATGTATAGGTAGGTAGACAGACAGACAGACAGACATACAGACAGACAGACCCATGGATAGATAGATAAAGAAACTGTGGTCTAACTTTCAACATGTTAAGGCTAAAGTAAATATGCATGACTAAATGAACAAAAAGGCAACTTGCCAACATTGCTGTTGCATTATCGCTGAGTGACAGTCTACAACATGTAATCACTATGCTTAGCAGTTTGTATTTCTGCCTTTTTGTTTTTCATTTAGCAGGTATGACTGTATGTATTTGTGTGTGTTTGAGAGAGAGAGAGAAATTTGGCAGCTCAGTGGAAGTCCATGTGACCCACTGCTCTGCTGTGTGTGTGTGTGTGTGTGTGTGTGTGTGTGTGTGTGATGTGGGGAAGGGATGGGGAGTAAGGGGGGTGGAGTGCTGGTGCTATTCTGGGCCACCGGCTGCAGTGGTAGGACTAACTGTGTAGGCAACGGCTGCACGTGCAATTCAGCAGCAACTTTGAAACTAGTACTCCAACCTTGACTGTAAAACATAAAATAAAGTGAATCTACCAGCAATCATTTAGACAATACAGATTAGTGAATAAACTTTCCCACCAGTGCTCTTGAGTGTGTTGGTATATTATAGTGAAATGGCCCCATCACAGCAGTATTTTGCAAGTTTCTCAGCCTGTCTGTTTGGGACAGCAAGGAATCAACATCCTCTGTGTGGGCCTGATGGCTCAGTCTTTACTCTAAGCTCAGCATTAGTTAAATGAGTGCTGCCCACCTCCATAGTGCATTATGTCTCACACAAATTAGCATCTGTATTCTACAGGCCTGTGCCCTAATTTGCATGACAGTCTGTTCAGTTCTTGGTTAAAGCCATGCTATACAGCAAGTCTCCTGATGTAGAATCATGTTCCAACATAGTCACCACTTGGTTTTTGTAATCTCATCTTATCATGTGGTAGATTCTCAAACAGAAGTCACTGGTTTATTATCAAACAGATCAAGCTAACCCCTAGCGCTTATTCAAACCATGCTGAGGCAAGCTAAAGCGTGATGGCTTTGCACAACAACTTGTAGAAATGTGGCTGTACAGTTCTGCTGAACTCAACAGTTATATTCAGAAGCCAATGTAGTCATATACTTTCCAACAACAGCAACAACACCATGTTTGTGTTCAGCAAGTAGATCTCTGTTTAGTTGTAACCAGTATCATCCCAGGACACACAGTACAACATTGCTAGATCAAGTGTTTAATCTTTCACAGTACTACCAGGTCTACTCCATGGGAAACTAAACAATAAAAGGTCTTTATTTGGTTACCATTTAAATCCCCTAGAGGAATATAGGCATACATATAAGGGAGAACAGGCCCAGTGAGTATTGTTATAAATAATTTCAACATATGATTGTCTAATCAAACAGGCACATCTACCACACCCTGCTATTGTAGCCTCCAGTCACTGAGATAGCACATGTGTTTGTGCTGTATCTGTCTACTCTGCCGTAGGCTCTTCTTTAACCCTTTCTTTATGTGCAGTTGGGCAGAGCAGCGCTTGCTCTTTTCCAGGGCGCTTTCCTCCCCCACACCTGATTAACAAAGATACCAAAGGGTGGAGGAGGGGCCGGCCAACTGCCATCAGGAGCTGCTCCACACAGCAGCCAGGGATGGTCTCTCTCTCTCTCTCTCTCTCTCTCTCTCTCTGTCTCTCTCTCTCTCTATCTGTCCTTTTCCTTCTGTCTCTCTCTCTCTCTATCTTCTCTTTCTCTCTCTCTGTCTGTCTGTCTTTTCCTTCTTCTCTCTCTCCTTTCTGTCTTTATTTCAGTCTGTTGTATCTGTCTTTCTCTTTGCATTTTTTATTTTTTTGTCTCTTTCTTTTGCTCCTCTATTAATTCTTTAATTAATTCATGGAATTAACCTTTGCTTGGTGACATGTTTTATGAAAGCTTTATTACTTACATTTATTAAACAAATATGGATTTAGTGCAAAATCTGAAATAATTCAGAGGAACCAAACACACATGTATGAGGCTTTTAAGGGGGGAAAGCCTGATGTAGGCCTTAAGTAGATGACTGGATTATAGGAATGGTCCTTTCATAAACATGTAAGGCCTTTAATTGCCCTAGATGTACAGATGTGTTCTCAAAACCATCTCTGTCATCCATTGGCACATTAAATGTAAGTGTTTTCACTCAATCACTGATTGGTTTGATTCACAGGAGGACTACTTCCCCCCTCCCATCCCCCACTTACTGAGCTTATTACTTTGGTGTGTCCACCTACTCCGTTTATTTACCTCCTGCATGACCTCTCTTCTGCTCGCTCGCTCTCTGTTGTCTCCCGCTCTGGTGTGTTACTGAGAAGCGGGATGGCTCAGCAGGAGAGCGCTGGAATGCTGTTGGCCTCTGTGCCCATGTTTATGGTAGAGCTAGGAGTAATGGCCCGTATTTGTGTTCCTTTCTGTGTTTGGAATGCAAGCATGCCTTTGGCATGCACTCTACCCAGCTGGCCTTTAGCAAACAGGAGGAGCATGGAAAGAAAAGAAGAGGCACCACGGTCACATTGGTTAAGCCGTCTTGAACCTGACTAGGATTGGCTTTTATTTACTGTCCTTTTATGAATATACGATTTAGTTTGAACAGTCTATTTAATTTGAAATAATTGTCATTTGACATATAGGTTGAAAAGAGTATCGGTCATTCTTATAATCCTGTGTGACCCAGTTTCTCTGAAATCTTCCTCTATGGGACTTGCTTGAGGAGTAAAGGAGCAAGGCACTTCTGCCAAGGAGTGGAAACCACCCTGGTAACTCCACCCTCCTCCCCTCCACAACTCTTCCCTTTCTGTTAAGTGCAAACATTCACTGGTGTAAACGAGCTCATGCTACCGCCTATCCCCCAACACCACACATCACTAAAAATGTCCATTTGTTTCAAACTCCAGGAACTCTCCCTTGAATTTTTGTCATCTTTTGGTAGACTCAAAACACAAAAAAACATTGTAGACACTAAGAAAATATTGTCAAGCTTAATTTAGTTATGCCACACATTTACATTCAAATACCCCAATGTTACCGCAACACAAAATTGCAATTGCAACTAAGTCAACATATTTTCAAACTGCCATCTTTGTTAATGTTTTGAATTAATGCATTTTGAAATAAATAGCAAAATAAGACATTTTGGCAAAATAAATAATCCAAAATCTAGTCATTATTTCTAAAACTCTAAAATGGTGTAGTGATGTTATAAGATTATTTAACCAGCGGTTAAAAATTGTGAATGTTCTTTAAACTTTTAAAAGATTCCTCACACTCACACATCTCATTTACAAAGTGGTTCTCTAAAGTTCTATCCATAGAAAGGTTCTTTAGGGGACAAAAAGTGGTTCTTCTATGGCATTGCACAAAAAACTTTCTGGCATTTTTACTTTAAAGAGTGTATTTATTGCCTTGTTTAAACTAATTTTGTCTTCTTCAATTGGCAGATTGTTCATTGTTCAAAAAACAATGCTTGACAGGAGTAAAATTATCTGCCAGTAGAAATCTGGAAACAAGTTCATTTATATTATTCTTACGAGTAAATTATAATATTCTTACAACAGTCTAAGAGAGAAAAAACATTTGAGTAGATTTATAATGATTTGCCTTGCCAGTATATCATCATATATTTTTTGCAGTGTACGAACATAAACAATGTTATCATAATTGTGGGAACAGAGTGTTCTGGCCCTTCACTGAAACAGCAGCACACCTGCTGAGTGTCAGCGAAGTTTCACTCCCCCTCATGATCAGGCCGAAACTTTACACACATGCGGCCTGATGATGCCTTTTGTTATTCTTTGGTGTTCCTTTCCAGAGATAAAGCCCACAGGCCCTCTTTATTGCATAAAAGACTAAATAATTTAATAAACCTCATGCAAACGTCATCAATTCCAGTAATGTTTCCTTTCAGAGCTTGAATGTTTTGCAGTACCTTGATTTCCTTAACTGTAACATTAGCACACTTGCATACATTCTTTTTCTCTAAGGAAGATGAAATAGCATTTCGAAAAGTTTCATTTTAGTCTAGAAAACTGCTTAAAAGCACATGTGACAAGAGTAGGCTGTGGATGATCCAAGATCACTTCACTCATTAGGAATATTTTTTCATATAAGGAGATTGTATGTCTCTTAACAGTTGAGTGAATATACAGTCTACGTGGCCCAGTCATTAGTCTAAAAATACAGCTGGTGGGGATAAACACGTTCTCTTGTTAGTCTAATATGTTGTTCTCCCTGTGTTCCACTGTAAACCTATGCTGCACATGTCACAGTATCAAATAAACAGACATCAGGACAAATTTCTACACCACAAGTTTGATGTTTCAACACCTGCTCCTCCTGTTTTTGTTCTATCAAACTGATGTGTTTCATCTGCAGCATGTGCACCAATTTTGCATGATCTTTACCCTCTTACGGTGCAGATGACAGGCACAGCTGTGCGGCCCATGTGAATCAGGCCGTTCGTGCAAAGCTGTGTGTTTTTGTTGTCGAGCTCAGTCTATAAGGCTCGGCCTGTGTTTACAGTGAGGGCAGATTAAACAGGAAGCCTGCTGGGTGCCCATGACCCTCACTGTGAGCCAATCCCATATTCATCCACACTTAGTCAGGGTCACCATGCAGCTAGCACTTACATGAGGTGTGGGGGTGTGAATGAGTCTGAAAAGTGTTATGGAAAATCAGCTGTCAGTGTGAAGTCATAAGAAGCGTGTTTGTGAATTTTACCTTGAGCAGGGTGCGACCCTGATTTCTAAGACGCTATATATATGGTACAAACAAAACCATGAGCAGCCTAGACACAGATAATATCTTTTCACATTGTTGGTGTCTGGGATTATCTGAAACGTGCTCAGTGGATTCAGCAGAAGCACCTTTCTGCTTTAACTGGCCGTTTTCCCCAAACGAATGTCATACAGAAATCACCCTATTCCACGTTAGCTGTTAAAACCACACAGTAAACTTTACCATGTAATACTGTAACTCATCACTCAGTCACATACAGTCAATCGGGTTTTCTTGTTGTCACAGCAGTGAAACGAAAGTCTGACCTACACACTACTCTTTTTTTGTCAGGGTGGGGGTTGGTGTTATTGTTCAGGCAAATGAGAGTTTCTATAAATACACTGAAGGCTTCCTCTTAGCAAAGCGAAGGCCCAGTGACAGGGAAGTGGAGGCTGCTGGATGTTCGAGTGAAGGCCGAGGGGGGGCTGAGTGGGAGGAGAAGAATTTTCGAGCTGCGTATGGGGATTTCTCAGTGGAGACAGAGAGTGGCCACTGCTGCTCAACTCTGGAGAGCAATCACTGTTATAATCTTTTAGTTTTAGTTCCCCTTTCCTGCTTCAATAGAGTAAGAAACCTTCTATCATCATCACTAGATTCCCCTGTCAGATCCTAAATGCTGTGATGCCATTGATGACGATAAACTGGAAGTCGATTAGCTGTCTGGAAAGTTCTACTCCTGTATGAATAATAACACTGGGCTTTGTTCACCAATTTCTTCCTAAGTCTTTTCTTTAATTTGCTGTGGAGAAAGGTCCTAAGAAAAAAATCTAAGAAAAAGTCTGTGCATGGATTCTTACCTAAGAACGAATCCCAAATAAGAAAACACTGGTGAATGTCAGAATCTTCAAGAAAACATGCATAAATGGGTTTAAGAAGAAATTTGAAGAAGAACGGTTGCAGAATGAGGCCCAGTGAGACTTTTCCTAAGGAATAGTTACTCAGTTTCACAGAGTTTTCTCTTTCATTAAATGTAGTCAACCAACTAAGACATATTTGTCATTTAAAGTAAGGTTTTGCTCTGTAACTATGAGGCTATGAAAGTATGGAATCTAGCCTCCTGTTTTTTGGCCTTGTGCAAACTGCATGGCTAAATCATTAGTCTTACACTTGCTAATCTGATTCCTGACTCTTTATGACATTCTGTTTTCTATAAAATGGACAAGAAGGTCAAACTAATAGTTTCAGGATGGATGGTTCCACTTATTTTGGGTGTTTCCATGATTGGGCTGCCGTTTGGCCCTTGTAATTGCTAAAATTACACTTTGTTTTTATTTTATTTATATATTTATTTTTTAAAGCAGTTTTCAACAGTGAACAAGAACAATATTTTTACAAGGTGTGTTTCCTGACAATGGCCTAAACTAGGAACAGGGTTAAAGGTTTTTGTAGCATATACACAAAATGTTGTTAACTAGCATTCATGCTAATGACATGAGGAGGTTGTTCTAGTTATTTACTTCTTTAAATTAATGAATAATTTGCTATCACAATTGGCTGTAATTTGCAGGGTTATACTTTTGTTTACAAGTGACCTTGTTAGTTAACAGTACATTATTAGAGGGAACCTAATTTTGAGTAAAAATCGAGGGACACAAATAAAATGTTCATAACCTATAATGCATAACTCATGAAAAAATATGTTTCAGGCATGAGATGTTAAAAGAATTCACACATTGCTGTGAAAATAAAGGGATGGAGACAGGTCACTCTTGATAGACCTTTATTAAGTTATTTATCTGCAATGTGCATGCAGGTTGTTGTGAAGGACTCTTTAAAATGCCTTTTGTCTTTTCTTTACATATCTGTAATTACAATCAGTGGGACACAAATTGCACCCCAAACATTGAAGCTTAGCTGAATACTCTTCTCCATTTTATAGCCTAGATAACAGCAGCACATGGTACTAGAAATCATGTGGACAAGTCTGTTTTAAATTACTTAACAGCACAGTTTGAGGCAAATTATGATTTAGACTATTATGATTGACTACATTATCCTTGTATCACCAGTACAAAACACATATAAACATCTGACACCAAACACATCCTAGGTGATTGGGCTTAAGGCAGGAGTCTAGAGAAGGCTCTAGAGACACATGTGGTTGATTTACTGCCCTGTTGTGGCTTCACAGCAGAATTACATATTTAAGCAAAATAAAATATTCCTCCTTTGCAGTAAAATAAAGCTCTGCTGATCATTCTAACCGTTTAAACAATAAATGGTCTTAAACACTGGAGTTAATATATGAATACTAATTCACCCTTTAACCCTGAAGGTTGGCACACAGACTGCTGGTCACATAGCAACACAAATGACAATCATGTCTAGCTAGTAGCTAACGAAAAGGCAAAGAAAAAGATTTAAGATGAACATTAGAACAAATCTGGAGACGAATGGAATTTTGCATTTGCATTTATCTGGTTTCCAGATATGTTTAATCTGCAACGAGAAATGGTCAAACACTAAAAAGTCGCAAAGATGAAGTCAGCTTCTCATTCCACAGTTACTTCTTTGGATTTTTGCCAGCTTCAAATTTTTTCCTTTCCACCTGAAATGGAGCATGAGGCCTCAAAATGTGACTGTTGCACCATTTAGGGTGTAAAGAAAAAAACAAGAAGCTGGCAAATGAAAAGCTGACTTCAACCTTGTTGAACAACCTTGTCAACCTTGTCGAACCTTGCAACAAATGTTGCGAGACATTTTACAGGAAACTATTCTACTTTTGCGGAAAAGTTTCCTGCTGAGAAAAGTGGCTATAGCTGAGCTAAAGCTTAAAGCAGAGCAAAGTAAGTCTGCATTTTATTTCTATTATCATTTTAGTCTATACTAGGACATTAGCACATACTGAGATGTATTTACAGACAAGATGGTAAAATGGACGTGAAATGTTGTGGCTCTCAAGGTGGTTTGATATTTGTTGAAAGCACAAAATAGCTCTTCTTAACATTTGGGTTGCCAACTTTTGGGCTAAGGGGAAAATGATGTAAATTCCATCTTTTGCCAAACTACATTTAAATCACCATAAGCTTGGCCAAAAGTGCTGAATCTACCATACACTGAAGTTTAAATGTTCTTTAAAGACAGTCTAAACCAGTGAAAGTATATTTATTTACTAAAGTCACTTTTGTACTGATCCACACTCTGCAATGGTTCTGCAATGGTTCCTTATTAAAGGTTTTATATGGAACCATGAACAGTCAACACACTTGCATGCTTAAATGGTTCTTTGCATGATAAAATCGTTCTTCAGATTGATAGAATGTGTTGTATATGGTTCTATACAGAACCTTTTTGAAACAGGTTCTATATAGCATCAAAAAGAGTTTTGTCATTGTTACAATGTTAAGCTGGTAACAATAGAAGAACCCTTTTGGTGATAATTAACATGCCAGATTGTTTCAGCAGCTTTTCGCTCAGAATTTACACTGTCTCATTGCATTGACTTTCACTTATATTTTAGTGCCCCCTCTTTCTCACATTCTAAATCCCACTGCGCTTACATCACGTTGAGCACTGTGTTCCCCTGCTCTCCATACCAAGGTGATCGAGGTCCCCTTTATTTATGGATTTTGGAGACAGGACTATCAATCACCCCCTCTCTGTGACTGCAGGGCAGGAGCCAGCAGATCAATACCCCTCCCCCGCACTGTCACAAGAGATTGGCCTTTATCCCTAACTGTCTCAGAATACTGCATCAGGCATTGAAGTCCTCACCTCACACAGATGCAGCTCCTCTGAGTACCAAACTCTGCAACATTCAGCCAATAGAGAGTAGAATATACAGTGTGATGTCTGCCATGAATGTTTTTAATAACAGACCAGACAAGTTCACCAGGCAATACACTTAAAAGGGAATTACAGTGATTTTTCAAAATTGCTGTATGCTTTAATGATTAAGATGCAAATAAAGTAATTCAGAGTGATTTCAATGCAAAATTCTCTGCACCACAGAAACTTACCATTTCTGTTCACAGTGGTAGTGATAGGAACCAGACGTCTGAAGCATTTAATGCCTCTAATACTTTCAACATCAAGCTTGCTCTCTCAGGATGTTTGACAAGTGAAAGTAATATGAAAATTCTTGTGACATACTAGACAAAACTTGTAGGTGTAAACTCCTCAGGCAGAGACCTTCATACTGGCTGGAAAATTAGCATTACAAGAAAACTCCAACATTAGTCCGTCACGTAAAACCAAATTTCATCAGGCCTCCCAGTGACATTAGCCATAGCCTCCTCAATCAGTAATAACACAAGGATCTGATCTTTTGTTTGGGATAAATGTTTTCCAATGAATCTTAAGGCATAGAGTTGTAGAGTGCATTAGCATATGGGCTGCAGTGAAGCATAATGTTGATGCTTTACCCCAGGCATTGTGAATGCTGACCTTTGAGAACAGCAGTATTCCTAGCTTCCTGTAAGATTAGCTCAGCTTTACTAGACCAAAGATGGAGCCTATGGGACTAGACATGGAGGTTTCATTCAACGATAGCAGAAGTAGTTCACTTAACTGTCCCATCAGTAGATTAACAGGGTCAATGTTCTTTGTTCTACCTGCTTGTTGTGCCTGTATGGGTTTCTTTTGTTCATTCACACCTGGCTGAAAGCAGTGAAGAATCTTCTGTGGTAGTCTATTGGAGATTGGAAGAGTTGAGAGTGGCTGTGTTCACAGTGGTGCTACGAATGGTGCATGAATCTTTTATTATCTCAGCCCAGTTAATAATGAGGTGGCAGCGCTTGAATAATTAGCCCTGAGACTGAGGCATATTCCATAGCATTGGCCTGAGGATACTTGAGGCTTCAGGGAGATGGAAGTGAGGAGTGCACCAGAAACACAGTGAGCAGAACCCTAATTTCAGTCAGTCAGACAAGAACCTCTCAGGCAGAGAGAGAGAGAAGGAAAGAGAAACACAAATATAGATTATATGCAAGCATGTAATCTGCTCCTACTGAAAAAAGAAAAGAAAATTCCTCTGCAAACAAAGTTTAGCCAAAAACGTAATCCAATTTTCCTCCTTACACCAAATGTAGACACATCTCCAGTTTTGCCCTGGAGCTACATGGCTAATATGGCTAACTAGTAATGCAAGCTTGTAGCCATCCATTAGCAATGTGCACATTAGCATGTGCAAACTGCATGGCTAAATCACCACATATTTGTACAGAATTGTTAAGTAAATTCAAAGAACCTTGCTTATGAGATTTTTGACACTATATTACATACTTTTGTAAGAAAAATCAACCTTCAAAGAAATGCTACCGCTACCATTTTAGCAATACTTATGTTGTCCTATTATAGATAGCAGTGTCAGAAATTACATAAGAAAGTCTAATGGAATTTACCTAATACTCGATAGAATTTGAGGCAAGGGTGTGATGATCTAGGTGTGCGGTTTACACGTTGCTAATTGGCAGCTATGGTTTCCTTGTTAGTTACATTAGCCTTGTAGCTTCAGTGCAAAACTGAAGAAGTGAACTTCAAACACTTAACACACCTTGGCTGATCCACTGTGCGATTTGACTTTTCACCAAACCCTCACTTTCAAAAGTCTCTTACTAAAGGCCTCCTGGTTATGAGCAGTGAGCTACTGTCTCCCGCACCTGACAGTCTGCATATCCACTCTTGTCTCACAAATAACACACAAAAGAACCCACATTCTTGACACCCATCCCCCCTCGCTCCTCCCCCAACAGCATACACCAGCCTGCTCTCTTACACGCACACGCACTGTGTTGGGCTGCCTGCCCTCGTTTGTTGTGTGTGTGTGTGTGTGTGTGGGGGGGGGGGGGGGGGGGGTTGAAAGGCGTGTTGGTGGGTGCTGTGCCCCCCTCTGCTCCTCCTGACATCTGTGAGTCAATTAGCTGACTGGAGAGAAAATATCCACCCCCCTGCTATTTCTATCTCTCCCTCTCTCTGCCTGTCTGTCTGTCTCTGCATCTATCTTTCTTTCTCTCTTTCTCCATCTTTCTATTTTGCATTTCTCTCTCTCTCTCTCTCTCTCTCTCTCTCTCTCTCTCCCTCTCTCTCTCTCTCTCTCTCTCTCTCTCTCTGTTTCTCTTTCTCCATCTTTTTATTTCTCTCTCTCACTGTCTCTCTCCTTCTATGTCTCTTATTGTTTCTTTCTCTTTCTCCATCTCCCTGTCTGTCTTTTTCTTTCTCTCTCTCTCTCTCTCTCTCTCTCTCTCTCTCTCTCTCTCTCTCTCTCTCTGTCTTTCTCTCTCTTTCACTGGTTGTAAACAGAACTGTTACAGGCCCGTCAAAGTCCTGGCACTTCTGGCAAAAATAAAGCCTGTGTACAAACAGGCTCCCTGGAGCAAAAGCATATGACATAGATCCATTCAGCAGCCTGGTGTTCTCTCTCTCTCTCTCTCTCTCTCTCTCTCTCTCTCTCTCTCTCTCTCTCTCTCTCTCACTCGCTCTCTCTGTTTCACACACACACACACACACACACACACACACACACACACACACACACACACACACACACACACACTCTGAGACACAGTCACAATAATCTTCCTCATTAACTCAGTGAAAGCGTGTAAAGTAAGTAAAGGGTGCACATATGTGAGCGTTGGCTTCATGAAATGCTTTTAATCAGAATGTTGGGCTGTATGATATACATATAAGTGTCTACATATACATAAATGTGTGGTAGAAAATTACTGAGTGAGTTTTAACTTAGCCCTGTACAATCCCAGTCTTATTACACACTAAAGCTTATTATTCAATAACTACAGAGACTTCAGTGCAAACTGTTTGAGCTATCCCTAGGTTATAGAAGTGTGTAATAAAACCTTGAGCCCACCGAGACGTACTGTGTTAATTATAGTGACTAATTAACAATCTTTCCAATACTGGAATTTTGAGAATCCTTAAATATACTTAAAGATACAGAACAAACTCTTAACAACTACCTTAAAGACCTGGTAGAACACCAGAAGTGTCACCATCAGAACGTAAAGCTTTCATCTTTGAGAGAGAGAAGAGCTTTGAGATGTGAAAAAAGAGGTGTTTCAGTCTGTCGTTCCCCCGTGAGAAGACACTATGAGTCTGAAAGGATGTGAAGCTGTCAACAAGCTGTTACTGAGAAAAGAAAACAGACCAAACAACAAGAACATTTGAAAATATAACAAGAAGCTGCTGTTGTTCTCAGAACAGTGGACTGACCACCCCAGAGTCCAGCTCTCAACAGCATATCATGTGTTTGTGATTACTTGCATTGTGGGAACTGCAACCAACTTCAAGACTGAACTTTAGCGTAAAATAGCCCTGCATATTACTTTAAAAAGCTGAAAGCAAATCACCTGAAAAGAATGGCAACTGTAATAAAGGCAAACAGTAGACACACTAAACACCTGAACAGCTGACCAGAGATCCTGAGATTCAGGCACACTTCAGGTACACTTGACAAACATGCAAAAATGATTATTCAAAGGTAAAACAAGCCCAAGTGTTAATAAAAATATCTTTGAATCGGGTTTTTGATCCTTAGTGTTAATAAAAATGTGAATTTAAATCAATAGTGAGTACTGTTTCATTCATAAGAGGAATAGTACTAATAGTTAAGTGAAATGTTTTTGTTCCCTATAGAATGATTGTATTTGACTGTGTGATTATATTGAGAGTCCTGTTGCTGAAGGGCAGGCTCTCTGTTATGTCCACATTCATCTCTTCTCATTTGATAATGTGGCAGTGGCCATTACTGGACCTCACTGGAGTGGTTTGAAATGCAAATGTTAGCAGTGATCAAAAGCTATGGGCCAAACACACACACACACACACACACACACACACACACACACACACACACACACACACACACACGCACACACACACACATTCATGGACATCATCTCTTCTGAGGATGAAACATCATAGAGAGCTGACAATAGCAGTGCTATCACTCCAGGAACTCCCTCCTTTGTGTATGTGTGTGTGCGTGTGTATGTGTGTGTGTGGAGTATATATGTATGAGCGTGTATTTGACCACAGTCTCTATATTGAGCAATGTTCTGGTGCTGCTGAGCTGCAGGTTGGACACACAGCGGGCTGGCCCACTGGCCACCAGAGCACAGGCTGCATCCTGTTTTTCTGCTCCCCCGCGCAGTGTTGTCATCCACACTAGGAAACTGTGGGGGAGAGGCAGCACAGACAGCAGCCTCTTACTACCAGTAAGGTAGAGTGAGTGGAATGTGGAGAGTGCACAGACAGAATGAAGGCCAATGGGAAATACTTTATTTTAAACAGCTCCATTAATACTCTGCAGTTACACTACCATCCAGCAATGGCTTGTAATTTTCAATTTTGGTGATGTCATTATTGCTCATAATGTCATATAAGGCATATAATCATGCAGTAATATAATCAACATAATGAAAGGGAAAGATGAGATGCAACTTTACATACACTTCCTTAGAGCTTGGGGACACTTTGTTTTCTTTTAAAATTGAAATCTTCTTAATGCTATTTTTCAGTGAAATTATAACATTTTTACTCGCATTTTTTTGGAAACTTTGGTATAGATCTCTGTTAAACAGGAATTCCAACATTTCTGCATAATTAAACCTTTCAGATGTAAAGTCATTCAGAGTGGTTTGGTGTGAAATGTTCCATTTTAGAGAAAGTTTGAATTCTTTACTATGGTGGTGATAGGAATGTTTACTGCCTCTGAAAGCTACATCACAGTAAATTTTTATATAGAATTGTCACAAATACCCAAATGCATGAGACAGTTTTGAGTTTTGAGAAAAGATTTTGCTCTGAAATATCTTTATAAATACGTCTGAAGTAGGAGTTTACACCTACAAGTTTTGTCTAGTATGTCACAAGAATTTTCATATTACTTTCACTTGTCAAACATCCTGAGAGAGCAAGCTTGATGCTGAAAGTATTAGAGGCATTAAACGCTTCAGACGTAAATTATATTCAGAGTACAGCCTTTGCTGTATCATGCTGCTAGAAGCCATTAGAACGTGGGTGAATTGTGGCCATGATGGGATGCACATAGCAGTAACAGTCAAATAGGCTGTGGCCTTTAAGCAATGATTGAGTAGTATTTATGGATTCAAAATGTGTCAAGAAAACATTCCCTAGACCATTACACCACCTCCACCAGCCTGGACTGTTGACACAAGGCAGATTGGGTTCATGGATTTGTGCTTAGTGACAAATTCTGACTGTACCATGTGCGTACCTCATCAGGCCAAACTTAATTTTTCCTTCAACTATCCAGTTAAGCTGTGCCTACTGCAACCTCAGCTGTCTGTTCTTGGCTGATAGAAATGGAATCATATTGTTCTGCAGTTTCAGCCCATCCACCTCAAGGTTTGACATGCTGTGCAATCTGAGACGTTTTATAGTGCTATACACTCTTAGAAATGAAGATAATAAACTGTCACTAGGGTAGTAACTCTCTTGTCACTCTCAATACCTTTAGTCAGGGTCCATAACTGTACCATCATCCATTGAAATTCTATTTCCTAAGTTGTACTGACTCCACACACCCTGTCTTATCTCCAGGCTTTTATTTTATTGTTCTGTTTTAAAACATTAGGTTATCAAAAGGTTAAAAATTTACTTTTTAAAGGGGAAAAACATACTTAAGGTACACAATTGGACACCACTGTTGTACCTTTGTAGTACATTTACATTGTTTGTACCTTCATGAATGAAAAATGTACCTGCATAGAACCTTTATTTCTAACCGTGTATCAAACTCCTTTCAAAAAAGGTTATATATAAAACCACATGCAACACATTCTCCACCAATCTGAAGAACCATTTCATGATGCAAAGAACCATTTAATCATGTAAATGGCTCACTGAGTATTCATGGCTCTATAAAGAACAATTTCCTTGACTAAACAACCCTTCAAGAACCAGGAAAAAAGCCTTATTGGTAAAACACATGAAGATCTTTTGTCCCAAATGTGCTTTAACCACTTCTCACATTTATTACAAAGTGGGCCTTGGTATTCAGTAATTACAGGAACTTTAGTACTAACTGGCTGTGCTATTCTTAGGCTATAGAAGTATGTGATACAACTTTGGGCCTGCTGGTGGGTCATGGTCATTTAAGTTGTCAAACACCTGAAAGATATGAGTGACATCACAACAAGGAGATTAAATGTGGCATATAGGTATTGCATAAAGCATATTACTGAGGTAGTCACAATTTCTGTCAAGACTATGTATCTGTGGATTGTTCTCACAAAGCCAACTTAAAGAAAAATAAACTGACTTAATGTTTTTTTATTTTGGACATGCAAACAACAATGTCGGGTTGAACGATTAAAAATGAACATTAGACAACAAATTAACAATTAAGATTAGAATGATTTCACTGATTTTAAAACATTTACTGATATAAGTGACCAAATTATCTTTACCACAACACAATAAGATTTGAAGATAAATGTGTACATTCTTTCTTGCAACTTTTCATATTCTGTGTAGTGTTGTCAGAGGTATTTTAAAGCTAATTATTAATGTGTGTATTTTATAAACTATAGTGTTTGACAATTGTATCCCATTACTGTAACGCATTGACAGCCATAGAGGTTTGTCTTTTTGCTTGTACCACAAAACATTTTGCTGTTTTGGTTCATAGATTTAAGAGGAAAACATTAAAGTAAAGAAATGTAACACAAATTTTCTTCTAATTAAAAATGATATATGTTCGTAATGAAAAATGTGGACTATGTATGTGGTAACGAAAATTAACTTAAAAACTTAAATTAGAAAAATAACTTTATTTTGATGATAAACGCATGAGGCATATGGCACTCAAAACTTTGAGGAGATTTTGTGAGAATGGGCCACACGTGGTATCATTTTTCTCAGAATAAACCTGGTTAGTTAACTTTGTTGAGTTATTGCAACCAAACAAAGAGAACATGCTTATTTGTATTAAAAACATTTAGAAAATCCAAGTACCCTAAAATGTTTGGAAAGCAATTTACCAAAAATTTAAAACACTACATGGCAAAAAATGCATATAAACATGTGTGAGCATCAGGCTCAGTTTCTTACTATAATATACATATGACATAACTAATTGTTGCTTATTCACCATAAAGTCCATTTACCTGATGATTTGTTGTTGTTGTTGTTGTCCTTTTTGCATAGGAAGAGGAGGGCATGTTTATGTATGAACAGAAAGTGTATGGGGAGAAGATCTCAGATTGGTTGTGTGATAGAAAAAGGCACAAAGACATCATTTGACTGCCACCTCTCACTATCAGAGATTAGCATTTATGGCTGGATGCACAATTATGACACTATCATCAGAATGGCCTGCTGCTGCTGCTGCTGCTGGCTTTAGGGAAGCAGTGAGGGGTTGAGAACTGCCTCAGACTATTGTGTAACGTGACTAAAACAGCAGAGGAGACTTTGGATCTCCAGGACAGTGTGTGCGTGTGTTCGGTCGTTTACTTTCTGCGATGCAGCCCAATTACTCATTCCAGTACAGAAGTGAAATGAATGTTCGAGGTCAAACGAGCTACGCTGGTTCGTGGGATGAAATGCAGAAGTTTCACTTTTCACAAACACGCTGACAGGAAAACAGCACCATGCACAAAACTGTTACACCACTGTAGGCTCAGGTCAGAGGTTTCAGCCCCTCTGATTCTTCCAGATCCTGAAGAAAACACACTCTGTACGCTAAAGATATTGGCATCTATTTTGTTATATGTACCCTCTACATTTAGCATATAGATTGTGGATGTTGTACAGCCTGTTTCACCCTCTGTGGCTCTACCTTTCTACTGGTTTGTATCTGTCTGTTATTTGTAATCTGCCTGCTTCACCAAGACAAGTTCCTCCTACATTCAAGTGTATTTAGCCACAAAAAGTGATTCTAAAGATTTTAAGGCAGTCTTCAGTTCATATCCTGTCATTGTGTTTTATTATAGAACAAAGTCTGTTCTTCCCATTTATCTAGAGGAACAGTCAAAAGTTTGAGCATACCTACTTATGAAAGTTTTTACTTACTGAAAGGAGACCTAGACCACATTCCTCTTGTATTTTATTTTGTTCAGAGGTGTCCCTTTATGATATTTTGTGGTTTTATGTACCAAAACCAGTAATGATTTATTTTCATATGGCCATTTTGTACCCTCTCTTTATTCCTCTTTAAACAGGCTGGTTTTGTTATTGTGTCTTTAAGACTGATATATGTAAATGAGTTGCAATGCAGCGTAACCACTCTTTATAGCCTCAAAATCAATAGGCAGAGCTAAACTGACGTAAGCTGAACAATCAGTGGAAATATGTTAATGTGTTGATTTTTCATAATGTCACAAAAACAGTGCATTGAAAATGTCAGACTGCATGAACTGGAGAGTTACTGGTTGTTTTTAAAACATTTATTCATTCATTCATTCATTTTTGGTTATCTTTCTATACTACCTCAACCTCTATTGGATTTGCCACAATATAGCCCATTTTATTTATTTATTTAGTTATTTAACCCCTTAAAATTCCAGACTTATTATATAAGGCTTATTCAGTAGCTACATAGACTGCAATGTAAATTTACCTCCTAATATGGGCATCAGCTCTATTATGCACTTCTGCAAGACTATCTCCACTAACTTTCACGACATGTAGTTACTGAATAATAAGCCTTAGGAAGTAATGAGACTTTAATTTAAAAAATTCTTCAAATTCATACTAAGGCATCACCTTTATCAGTTATTAAGTTCTTATTATATGTACATTTGTTACATTTTTTAAAATCAAAATCTACTGTTGATTCTGAAAACCACACATACATTCAGTTCTCTGTGTAAAACATTTGACTAGTATGGACAGTACTGACCTGTTGTACTGACAAGACTCCAGAGATCAGTAGGTAAAGTGCGCTAAAATGATCCAAGAGAATTGATTGATTCTAATGCTAAGTCAACATTGTTTAGACTTTGCCTGTGCTTCTCCCCACTGAAGAGTTCTGAATAGTGGAATCAATGTATGGAGTGTCACATGCTTTCCTGGGATGACCTTCACACATTGCCAGTGAATGGTGTGGAGAATTAGCCTCGCGCAGGCTACAGCCCACGTGGACTGCCCTCTCTGCATCACAAATGCATGTTTGTCAACCTTTACAAGCAGCCGACTGTTCTTCTGTCTGTTGCTCTGTGCCTAATTTCTCCCTTCACCATTGGCAGTTAGGCAGGTTAAATCAATATGAGCACGGGCTTGAATGCATTTCATTCAGCAGCGTCGCAGTGACCTTTTGGACGCGTTCATGCCATGTAACAGTAACATGAACATCATCTGCTGTCATGAGACCACAGGTTTTTTTTTCACATCATAGCTGCTTTTGAAGGTACAGAAAGGAATAATCAGATTCATAGTATAACAGTAAATGCATTTACATTCACAGTAATAATACAATCATTATCTGATTTTAGCAGTGGCTTGATCATTGAAGGAATCAAGTAACCAGCATGCTATGATTTCTCTTAATTGAAATCAAAGCCAGTATCAGAGTTCACGAAATCTGATAAAGATGCTGCTAGAAGCTGTTTACACCTTGCATTAACATGTGCTGGATCCAGATTCCATTTACACTTTTTTACTATAGTGGATCTTCAATGTGACCAGGTAATGTCTGATTTCACTTTCCTGTGTAAAATACATGGTTTCCATTTGAGCATTTCTGTTTATTTTTCCCCCATTTTGATACAATTCAACAAGCCTGGCTTGGAAGCTTCCATCAGCGTGGTGTGCAAGAAGGCTCACGTTCAGGATAACTGCAGCCTTATGTGCCCTTCATCTTACTTGTTTTATTGTTTATTCTCTCTTCAGGATTAGAATTTTAAAGGAAAAGTATTAGGCATGCCTTCTGTTTCCCTTTTTATCCTCTCACCTGCTAGTCTGCAGTTGACAGACGCATTTCTGCTGACATAACTGTATGTGGATATAAAAAACGCATTCTACTTACACTTACCACACATGTGTGTGGTAAGAACTATCTGTGTCCACCTCTGAATGTGGTTTGAGTAGTCCATTCGAAATCTGATCACATTCAGTCAAGTGAACTCTGAAGGTGATCCGATCGTGCAAAACACATATTGATGCAAGTTCTAA